>NW_009187518.1:0-497 GCF_000690835.1 Fulmarus glacialis
CTCTGTGCGGTTCCTGCCGGCTGCAGGAGCCGCGAGCCCGGGCGTACTCACCATCTTGCCCCCAGTGGCCCTCATGTGCTGCTGCTCTGCCAGCCAGTGCTTATCTTGCGGGTCAGCTGCGTACTGCAATAAAGCAGCAAGGACCTAGCTGAACACAGGCAACAGACCTTCCACTCTGACCGCCCTCCTGCTGGGACGCTGCGCCCGCTCCAGCGCTCCCTCAAGCACGTTGCCCCCCGCGGTGCTGCCCGGCAGGGGCTGCCGGGGGAGGGCTCTGCTCTGCCTGCTGTTTCTCCGACCTCAAGCCCTGGCTCCAGGCAAACCCACCGCCGCCTCGAAGGCTGTGCTAAGCCGTTAACTTATGTTCCAGTGTGCTAGCCAGACTGTGCGTGTAGTGCTCCAAGATAATAAAGAAGGGCGTGGGGGAGGAAGAAAACAAGCGAGCCGAAGCACACGCTCCCGATTCCCATCAGAAACTGTTTCTGAGCAAACCCCAA
>NW_009187518.1:533-3571 GCF_000690835.1 Fulmarus glacialis
AAACTGTTTCTGAGCAAACCCCAAAGGAGGACGCGTCCTGCCACGGCATCTGACCTTAAAGAGGTGGGGATGTTTGATGTAGAGTCGCCCTCTTGTTCCTCCCATCCCGAGAGCTCTGAAAGAGGAATGCAAGGGGGTGTTACACCTGTGTGGAGGGCAGCTATGATGGTACAGGGACACCTCTCCTCCCCAAGCCCTTCCTACTGCTTTCGAGGCAGAGAAGCGAAGTGACGGGAGGAGTCTTACGGGCTCCTGCCTTGGAGACACCACCCTCCATCGACAGGGCCATTCCTTACTTGTTTGCTCGAGATCCCAGCACAAAGGTTGTGGTTTCGTTCAGTCGGGATGGATCCCACTACAGAGCAATTGGAAAAGGGGCAACATTAGAAATGAAGCTGGTGCCAGCCAATGCTCCACGAGCCTCAGCTCTCTGACGGGGAACCTCGGAACCGCCCCCGGCCTAGAAGGGAGGGAGCTGGCCACAGACCTCCAGACTTCCACAGAGGAGGGAAGTTACGTTCCCTCTGGGCTGATCTAAGCAGTTTCCCTCATGGGAAACACTTGTGGGATCCTCCTGGCTCCTACTGCTCTCCCCAGGTCTCCTAAGAGCGGCACCACACCGCAGGGCTACAATGCCTGGGGGAGACAAGCAAAGGCCTCCAGGCACTTCGCTCCTCTTCTTGCTTCTCTCCTGCACTGCAGGGGCCCGTCAGGGCAGAGCACAGCTCGGCGCTGTCCTCTGCTCCCGCAGCAGTAGGGCTCTGCTGGCGGAAGCAAAGGGGAGGAGAGGGTGAGCCCAGCAGTGTCGGCCAGCCAATACCTTTGGTCCATCCCTTCTCACGGGCTCAGAGACTTTGAGCTTCCACCTGAGGGAAAGGAAAATGCAGTAAGAACGAGTCCCTGCGGGACCAGTGCAGTCACCATCATAGCACCAGCAGCAGGGATTGAGCCCCAGCCCTTCCAGATCCGCCTCTGTTCACTCCCTCCGTTCCCCTGCGGTGCCCAGCTCCAGACCCTCATCTTTGCTTCACATTCACCTCTCCCTGGCTGCCAGGATCCCACCACCACCCGTGTCTTACACTGCTCACTCTGCATGGTCCATCTGGACCTTTTCACCCCTTCGGGCCTGTTTTAAAACTGCTTTCTTGAAGGTCTTTGCCTCCCGGGGGGAACAGCTCAACCTAAAACCCTCCTGCCCTCCCTGTGGCACTCCCCCTGCACCTCTCCTTTGTGCAGGAGGGGAAGGAGACTGCAGGGTTTCTGTACTCCCCCATTCAGGCAGCCTCATTTCCCCCCGGGCCCTCCCGAAACGGGCTCTAGCTCAGGACCCATACTCACGCAGCCATGCCTGAGACCCCGCGATCGTTCGACAGGCTCTGTCCTGGAGGCCGCCCCTTTCTCTGCAGAGAAGAAATCCTTCAGTGACTCAGCTGTGCAGGCTGAGAGAACCCTCTCGTCACCCATGCCCTCCCAGGGAAGCTGCTCTTTTTGTCACGAGCAGAAATGCTGGCTGGCACAAGACAGAGCACCTCTGAGGCACCCCAAAAGCTGCCTGTGCACTTGCACGTGCTCATACTGTGGGAATGGCCAGGAACAGGAGCAGGCTTCCCGAAACGTAAAATCCCTTGTGCGGAAAACCCTCCTACCTTTTTGGGAATGGGGCTCCCTCGACGATTCAGCTCCTCATCCATCTGTCGGGCACGCTGGAAGAGGAACGGCAGTGGAATGAGCAGGGCCCCTCTCCCTGCCTAGTCATGCAGGGCCCCACGCATCCAGCCGGCTGCTCTCTCCTTTGCCACGCTCGAGGCAGACAGCGCAAGCGTGCAGGGAAACGCCAACCCCACCCTGTCTCGGTGAGAAGCACCAAACTGCAACAAGCAGCGACTGTGCCTGGGATCTTAGTTGCGCTGTGAGTACCGCTCCCTCCTAACCTAACATCCCCCAGCTCTGCTGCCTCGCTAGCGTGCTGACGGACAAGAAGAGGCAGGGAACAAAGCAATTCCAACCCTTCTCCTTCTCCCAGCTCTTACAAGTCATTTAAGCCTCTGGGAACAATAACAACTTTTACCTTTGGTACTGCCTGCTCATGGGGCAACCTGGGAACAACCTTTTTGCTGTCGGAGAACAGCAGTTTGGCCTGCAGGAAGAGAAAGAAAGGTTACCCGATTCCGGGTCCAGAGAGGGACCTGCCAGCAACCCCCACTTCCGTGTGTCTGCCCGAAAGCCCTGTAACAGCTCTGCTTTCAGAGTGCCGCCAGGCAGTGCTTTCACAGATGGCAAGATGCAAAAGCACAATCTGAGCGTGATGAAGTCTGGGCAACTGCAGCAAGACGTGAAAGAAAAAAATCCCACCCCACCGCCCCAGACTCTCTATCGGGTAGCAGGGTGCCGGTCTCTGTGGAAGCTCCAGCCGTGCGACACGTGCTGACAGAGCAGCAGTGGAAAGAGCAGCACAAGCTGCCTGGCCCCAGCTGCTCTCCTCTTCCCAGTGAGAATGAAGCAAAGCACAGCAACCACACAAGGGCTGCGGATGTCCCCTCCGGCTATGGCAGAGCCATTAAGAGGGATGTGTCCTAGCTGGGCTGCTCTGCACCGCCAGGCTCTGCTAAGGGAGCGGAGCCCCTCACTAGTGCCCACCTGCTCCAGGCAGCTCCGACACGTCTCCTGGATGAGCTGCTCCGGGTCCACCTCCTCCCCGACATTATCGCGCACGTTGATTGCTGCCTTCTGGAAAAACTGGAGAGGAGGCGGCAGGAGAGGGTTAGAGCCTGGAAGCGGAGCACTCTCTACACAGCCCGTGATGGGACGGGGCGGCGGGACCTGTCCCCGCAGCTCTCACCTTCATGTACTTGTTGAAGACACCCCGGATCTCCTCGTTGATGGTGGGCTGCAGGACAGCTCGCAGCAGGTCCATGGACACGGCCGGGTCCGTGAAGCTGAAGGTGGAGGAGTCAGGTGGGGGGCGTGGGCCCCCCCTTGCTCCAGTCTGGTCTCACCCAGATCCTCCCCTCCGGTCTGGTGCTCGCTCCAGCCAGCCT
>NW_009187519.1:0-525 GCF_000690835.1 Fulmarus glacialis
GAGCCCGAAACCAGGTTGAGGTGATGTCATCACGCTCAACATGGTGTCATGATGATGTCATCAACCACTACTTGGCCATAAATACCCCCTAAAGAGCCCCAAGTTGGGTTGAGGTGATGTCATCACACTCAACGTGGCGTCATGATGACGTCATGCATCTCAACTTGGCCATAAATCCCCCCTAAAGAGCCCCGAATTGGGGTTGGGTGATGTCATCACGGTCAACGTGGCGTCATGATGACGTCATGCATCTCGACTTGGCCGTAAATCCCCCCTAAATAGCCCCGAATTGGGTTTGGGTGATGTCATCATGGTCGATGTGGCAGTGTGATGATGTCATCGGCCTCCACTTGGCCATAAATACCCCGTAAAGAGCCCCAAATTGGGTTTAAGTGATGTCACCACGGTCAACGTGGCGTCATGATGACGTCATGCATCTCGACTTGGCCGTAAATCCCCCCTAAAGAGCCCAAAACCGGGTTGAGGTGATGTCAGTGTGGTCAACATGGCGTCATGATGATGTCA
>NW_009187520.1:0-15223 GCF_000690835.1 Fulmarus glacialis
TAAAATAAAATAAAATAAAATAAAATAGTTGATTTTCAGATTTTATCCAGCATATTTCAACTTATATGAAACCAATAGTCCATGACATTTATTTCCTTTATTGGATTATCTTCTCCACACAAGATCTGTTTAGAAAGAAAGTGTTCTGTGCGAAGCAGTAAGTGCAAGACTGAAAAGAAATGGTAGAAGTGCTGGAAATGTATGACTTCATGGTTTATTTCTGTATCTAAAAATACACATCTGACCTCCCAACATTTGTCTTTAAAAATGATCAGTGTCCTAGCAGGTTTATTGGAGGATGGGAGAAGAATGCTGAAGAAGAACTAGTTTCAAGAAAACTCTTTTTAAATTTATGAAGAATATTATTTGACAGTGTAGCCTGCAGTAGGAGCAGAATGGAGCTGATAACATCAGAGATCCCTTTTGGGCCTTTTCCTCAAAATCTCCTTAGTAAGGATTTCAGTTAATTCAGAGGTTTTCTGGAGGAACAGGGGCTTTAGTAGTGCCTTCTTCATATTTAGATATATTCATGGGAAATGGTTCTGCAACAGACTACTTTCTTTTGTATAAACAGTGTTATAAAATCTGTATCTTACAGTAGTATGTCAAACCTATTAACAAAGATGAACAGTATATGGTATCAATTATAGAAAAAAATGTAATGGTGTGGTAAGACTATTAAACTAGCCAATAATTAGAGGGAGAGAAAATTACAGAGTGCCATGAGTGAATCTAAAGAGGCAGAAAGATGGCAAGGCCAAGTCAGAAAAAATAAACTGTTCAAGATGACAGAATCACAAGTAAGACTGCAAATGTATGTGGCAACATATATTTACAGTGCACTTGTTAGGTATCAGATAAAAGAAAAAAAAAAGCAGAGAGAAGAACAGAGAAAAGTCAAGTCTACAAAGAAAGATGGAACATGAAAAAGGAGGAGGTTGCAAAAGCGTTTGATAATAAGGAAGCACAGGTGTGCTAATTGACTTTCTTGGGATTTCTGTGAGCTTTTCCTTCAGTTTATCTTAAATATTGATGTGTCCCAGATGGTCTGAACCCTGGCACTTTGTGATACTGACCCAATAAATGGGATTTTACTTACATAACTTTGTGTTGAAAATGTGAGTTTCTTCTTTAGGAAGAAAATTCCACTAAAAGCCACCGAGTTTCTCCTGGTTTGATCATCAGCCTAGAACTGTGTTGAAGCTTTTACAATGGTAATGCAAGTTAGCTCAAAACTAGTTTGGACAAGAAGCCAAGGTATAGTGGAACAATCTTTCCCATGACCATGCAGAGATCTTGGACCGGGTTACTTTACTGAAAGACTATTGTTTTTTCTCCCAGCCAAGTATTTGTCCTAGTCAAACATTTACTAGTTACCTTTTAGAGTGTTTTAAGGGCCCCATTCCTGAACTGTCTGTCTTCGTCTTGGCTGCATCTACACAGGCAATATTAGAAGCATCACCCGTCATTATAGTAACCCCACAATAAGATGGTTCCTACTAGTTTTATAAACTCCACGGCCTCATCAGAATAGAAAACACGAAAGGAAAAATGACAACAGCCTGCCTATACCAATAATGAACATGAATGTAGATGTTCCTAAGTGTTTGTAGACAAGACTTGAAAACTAAGCCATGTTAGAACATAGCTTCATAGTGGGCTTAATACAACAGCAATCACACGTGAAAGCAAACTGCATTCAGTGAAGTTGGCTAAACCATGCAAGTTTTCTATATCATCTGTGCCATGTAATCAATAGCTGAATAACACTTCACAGAAACAAACACTGTGTTTTTTCCTAGTTAGTTTCTTCTCTTTATAATAAAATCCCTTGGGCTTGCATTAAAAAAAAAGAAGAAATTAAATAAAGAAAAACAAACTAGCTGCTATTCTATGTGTATAAATTGTAGCATTTAACTTCTCAACAGTCTTTCCTACTGGTCATTCTTGACTCCTTGAATTTCCAGTCAGTGAATTATCAACTAATTTATCACCTCACAGAGTAGGGATTATCTCCTTATCCCTGAAAATGAATGTTGCTGAGCTAGTCTTACTAACCCAAGTCTGTTTTTCCTACTCTTATGCTTGCAGATAAGCCATGACTACAAGAAGTTAAAGTTAAAAATATAAAATAAACCTGCGAAGACTTTTCAGAACTAGACATTTGGAAAAAACCCGATGTCCAGCTAAAAATTCATATTCTGTAGAATTTTCACCTTTACAACCAAAACCAATTTCTCCCAGTGAGTGCTGGGAAGCCAACCTGATTTTGGTTATAACATTGTCTCCTCCTAGAAGTCGCATGTTCCCAGTGAATCAGCTACATCATATCTGTCTGTGTTCCCTGTAACTCCAATCGACTAATTATCTGTACCAGATTTTAATGCTATCAGCAATAAATCCTTCTACTCTGTTAGTTTAGGTATGCAGGCTGTGGACAGGAAGGTTATTGCATGAAACAGGGCTCTAGAGAAGTCTCTTCTCTTTTTTGCATTTGGCCCAAGAAAAATCTGAACACTAGACCGTATTTGTTTTAAGGTAACTGCCTAGCTAACTTTGCAGGCATATAGTACGCAATATGATTAGCAGAATCCTAGTGTCTATAAACATAGAAATATGTAAATGGAAAATACCACAACTGATGAAATTCAATGATATAGCTTTAGACTAAGATGTAATTGGAACTTAGATCGATGTTTGAGTTCATATTTGCACTTACAGTGATTGATTTTTTTTTCCTGGCTATGTGCATAAAATATATGCATATGTATTATGCATTATGAGTAGTTATTACATTTATAGAAATTGATAGAGGTAAATTCCAAATTCCCTCCTTAATGTATTTTTAACAATTCATTATCCTGAAGTTATGTCCCTAATACATTCTGAGTGTGTTACAAACTGACATAATGATAGTACCTTCATTTCATAAAGTTTGCCTTTACTTGCTTAGGAGAGATCCAGAAATAGTCCCACAAAATGAATTATGTCCCTGTGACAAAGTAGAAGAATTGGAAGCTTTAATTACATCTAAATGTCTAGCATGACTAAGTATTACGCCTGACTGAGCAGTAAAATACAATCCAGCAATAATGGACAAGGAGTTCAGTTTGATTCTGTTGTGAAAGAAATTACAAATATCAGGAAGGATAGCATGCAGTGCTGCTCAGATAAATTATTCTGTGAGGGATCCAGAGGTGAAATCAAGTCTGTTTTCACTGCTGTTAATAATGAAAAGTACATGAATATATTTTAATGAGCAAAGGGAAACAGCAAAGGCAGAAAAATTATAGCCAGTCCATGGCATAAAAGAAATAACAGTACACAGAGCAATCTTGTGATCCATAATTTTTAACATTTATCTTTTAGAATTCATCTACATAAGTCTAGGCACAGTATTAGTGAAAAAGTTAAACATATGCCTTCCATCCAGTACATGCTAAACCTGTCTTGAAAGCAGATTGGACTGGCTAGTGGATAAACTGTGTTCAAATTCAAGCTGAGGATCACTGAATTAGAAGTTTTCTACAAAGTTAAGAAACAATTATGTAGTATAAACTTCCTGTGAAATTTTTTTCTGACGCTTCCTTTGAATTCCAAGAAAAGGGACTGTGACATTTAACTTACCTGATGAGAAAGACAAAACAAATTAGCAATCTATGATTTGATGGCTGGAACCAGTTTCTTTTGACTCAAAGAAAGAAATATACTTTAAGAAGTATGTTATTTTTTATCACCTTTTAAAAACACAGTAACTTAGATTAAATCCTTCAGTGGAATTTACAGCATTCAGTGAACTATCTGTTGCTTTCTGAGGCCATCTGAGACTTCTTTGCAAGAAGTGATTAACAGAATAACCTTTTTCTCATTCACTAAATGAAATGAAGACAGAAAGGACTAGTTAAATAGCAAGAATAATAAATAAAAGAGTAATCAAGAAGAGAGAATGTAAAATTCATGCACGGGTCACTTAATATTTGTAGACACACACAAAAAATTTTTCTGAAGTAGGGTTTTCCCATATTTCTTTCCAAATTATCTCCAAACGCACCTGTTTTTAATGATACTTATTTTTGCTTATCAAGCAAAGCATTTCAATGACTTAGTTCTAGAATTTTGTGCTTTGTTTCCAGCTGAAATCAGCAATTCAAGATAGATTTGCCACCTTTTGAAAATACAGTGCTGCAAAAATAAAAATCTGAAACTACCTATTTAATATACTGTTAAATTTCAGGATTTATATGGTCATTTCAACACTATCTCAAGTGACTAATGACATTTCCCTTAACTTTTTTAGTGTAAAATCAAGGCCCTGAAAACACCAAAATAATTTTTTCAGATAATATCACTGTCCCAGTCAATCACAAAACCTACTGCATGTGCACCATACACCACATGTCATCCAGAAAAATCAAGAACTGACTTACAATAATGATAGTAATTCTCTGCTGAAGTTTCTTCTCCATGTATCTTTGGATAAAATGCAAGGAATCACAAAATAATTTAGATTATTAAAAGATTTTCAACCTCTTTTTCCAGACTTATCATTTCCATAGTTCCCATGAAAGCATAGGTATGAATTTGCAAACATTTCTCAGCTCCTCCTACCACTGCTAGTGTGTGGGGTCTACCATATGCATTTTTGCTAGTAGGTCAAATATGCACTGATAGTATGCTATTAGTCTATTTTTCAGTTTTAACTTTTTATTTTCACTTATAAAGATGAAGTTATCATATTAAATCAAGCCATGAGTGCTTCTAATTTGAGATCCAAGACTTGATTCTCTGTAACTGGTGAGAACCCTTGCCACTGAGAGCAAAATGCTGCAACCTTTTCTTCGTGATTCTTCACATTTACTTTACAGAGATGCAAATAATAGTATTTCCAAGGTAGTATATAATCAGGTTCCTGAAATGCACAACATAGTAGCTACTTAAGAGAAGGCATGAAAAATTCCATGAAAGAATATTCTGCCCAAAGGGAAATCTTTCTTCTAAACATCTTCCAGCAGCTGGACTCTGACTGGCAAGCATGAAATTTTCATTTCTTATCTTGTCTACCTGTTCATGTTCTCCTTAGTGTTAAAGAGGGGGAATTCTCTTTAAAAACTGTTTAGTTCTACCCTTTCTGCAGTTTTTTCAGTAGTGTCTTCTGCAGATATGTTATTACTTAAAAAAAAAAATCATAAATCTGAAATATATTCCAATAGCACACATGGAAAAATACGCTTTACCTTGCCTGTATAATAGCTCAAAGTATAATCAAATACCAGTTTGTGAACTAAATTGATCAAGTGTAGCTGGGCAGTAAGGCAGTTCAAAAGCCTCTGGAAAGTTCCAATCCATGCCTATTATGTTGGTCTACCTCACTAGGGAATGGCCACACTGTCTAAAATATAATATGGAGTATACATTTTCAAGAAGGAATCATTTTGCTTCCTCCATCCTTAAAAAGCGTGCATCCCTGGCCACTCTCTTGCTCCATATCTTCACGCATTAGTTGCAGTCAGTTAGTAGATCACAGATCAGACTAACCAGCTGCATCTGTACCAAGAAAGAAGCAGCAGTGCTGTAGAAATGCGTGATATGGCCTACGCAAGCCCCTGGGCAAAGATTGTAGCATTCATGGTGTAGGAACTGTGTGTGGATGCTGGGGCAGAGAGAACTGTGTATTTTCTGTCCTTTTCCCCCTGTTTTTCATCTGCAAACTCCTTTAAAAGGTTATTTTAGATTCTTAGTGTTTGAAAATTTTTTCTCATTAAGCTGTATATGTAGGAGATCCAGATTCCCTGACCTCCCAAACATCTAAAAAGAAGCTGAACAATCACTGTTTTAAAATTCCTTCTAACTCTTGGTTTACTAACCGTCTCATATAATCCCTGATCTTTATTGGCTGCCTGTAGTGTTCGCTGTGGTCCTCTCATGATGCTGAGGGCAATGTATGTCAGTTTCATTCTGCACATCACCTAGTCCAGATTGATAATGAATGTCTCTTAAATAATGGACAGTATAAACTCCTTAGGAAACTTGACTGTTGCAATTGTTTAGAAAATTACTTAATAGTAATGATCATTAGTGTTTCTCTTTTTTTTTTTTTTTGAGGAAGGGTAGCCATCTTCCGCTCTTCAGTCACCTTGGCTTCTGTTTGATGGGCAACTTTCTTTATACTTCTACAGCTTTAATCTCAAATTTCTCCAGAGGTTTAGCTACTTGTCCTTAAGTATTTGGTGTTAATTGCTATCTATTTCATATACTTGTTCAAGAGCATGCTTTTCTGATAAGTCCACTTTCTACTTACTCCACTCTTCTACTAAGAGAAGGTTTTTGATCCAGTTTCCTGTGTATGAAGTTTCCTGTATTTATATTTCTCTTATTATGGCTCCCTTTACTTCTCAACAGTCCTGCCCACCTACTAGTTCTCTAATAAACTTCCTGCACTTGATATACTTGATTTCTTTACACTCATATGTCTTCCATTTTCTGCTTTATGCTTGTAACTCTTATTATTTTCATATGACGTGCCAGTTTTGCATCACTGTGCGTAGACCTCAATTATACTGGATCTCTTTTTTAAGATCTCCTTCATGACTTGACTACATAAGTTTTCTATCCTTGCCACATTACCAAACACAGCTTTTCTTGCCTGCATAGCTGTAGGCATACCTTCCAACTAATTACAGTTCCTTATGTGGCCTGCACAGAAGATCTAGGAATTTTAATTATGGCCATAAGAACCAGAACAGCTATTTGGTTGTGTAGCCAGGCCCTCCATTATCACACCACCACATTTAGTGATCCTCATTTCAGTGGACTTTTGCTCCAGCTAAGTCTATGTGAAGGCACACCAGCAGCCCTCATTGCATAGTTAGAGACTTCATTCTGATTTCTAGCCTGAACTTGTTCACAGCTATTTTATATCCATTTTCCTTTGTGACAGTGATACCAATTTTCTTAAATAGTTCTTTTTCCCTAATGTTAAATCCTTCATTTCGTATTATATAAGGACAGAGAGAAACTTACTCTCTTTTCTTTGCTTGTCTTTGGTTTGTTAAACTAAACCACTTATTTTCAGTTTTCACTTCCGCTCTCTCTGTATATTTTAATCTGAGTTCACCTTTATGGACTCAGAGTCATCAGAAATATTGACTGCATTCTGCATGAGTCACAGTAGTAGCAGGTCCAACAGCATTAATAATTTCCTATCACAATCTATAGTTCAGCTATATCCTGGATTCATTATCACATTGGTGACTCGCAGTCATCCTGTATTCACTTCATACAGATGTGTACCTCTCTTCTCCTTCTCATTCACAACCTCATGTAGAAATTCTTGCCATTGAATTGAGTGAAACTGCCCTTGATATTACTGTATTTCATCCCTTCCCCTAGTCCTCAAGATTATATAGTTTTTCTAGTGCAATAGCCAGATCTACATGAATACGGATAATGCCTAAGTAAATGTGTCATCAGAAACCTTCAGTAGGATACCTCACCTCTTTGTGCAGTGGTAATTAAAAAAAAACCAAAACAACAAAACCCTGCATAAGACCAGTGCAAAAACAAAACTCTAGTGACTTCCACAAATAACAAATAAAATAAATATTTTCATACTGTATTTTGTCCTTTCGTTACCCACCTGGTAGCTGTTCTACCACCTGTCTTATTAACAGATTAATTTAGGCCTAAATCTAGGAAAAAAAAAATCTTCCATTGTGTTCTAAGAGTGGTTCGATTGAAGCAAGGATTCAAAGCATTAGGGAACAGCTTTTCTAGTCTGTCCAGGAAGTGTTTGAGCAGACTTGACATGGCTGAAGCTGATCATTATTACTTGTATTTACCTTTCTAATCTTTATCAACAAAATGCACTCTTTTTTTTTCCCCTGGTCAGGAGACTGATAGCATATTTTATAGTCCTTTAGATTCTGTTCTGTGGACCTTGCAACAACGGTATTCTGCAAGTCTGATGAATTTATTTTGTCATTTTGAATTGTTTATATACAAGTATATACTTGTATATAAACAAAAAGAAAAATCTTTTACTAAAGAAAAAGCTTTTACTAATTTCTTCTAAACAATGTTACTTAGACAAATCTTAAATTATTTTATTAATCAGTACCTTATGCTTTTACCAAATCTAGCAAAAATTGAAAGATTTACTGAAAAAAACCCCTCAGAGATATTTTATATCTCAGACATACTTTATATCTGAAGAAATTCAGAGATATAATATAAGTGTATTATGTTACAAACAACAAAAGCCATTTTTGGTATAGGTCCTTGGGTACTGTCTTAAAATATACTACATGAACATGACTATTAATACTATTCATACTTAATCTTGGACGTATTTTTCCTAAGCAAGGCACAAAGTCCTTCATATTTAACTTGTTTACATGAACTGGTTTGAGTTTGGTTTTGTCCAGTTCAGGAAAGCTTTCTTTATTTGTCACATATGTAATGATCACCATTTACAAAGTGTACAGCATTGTAATGAGTTCATTAAACAGGATAGTTTAGGTCGTTGTTCTTTGTAGGTGAACAATTAACAAAATATGTTAGCAATTAAAAATGCGACCAACATACAGGTCAAGGTTCCCAGTTGATAGGTCATAACATAACAAAGTAGCCCCAAGTCAAATTCAAAGGATTGTGTGAGTAAGCAACTATTACCTCTGTAAGCACTTAGAACATAATGAAGTTTAAACAGTCAAGTACAGTTTATCATAATTATGCCAAATAGTTCTTTTTTGAAGGAGCAGTCCCACTGCAGTGCAAGTGTGGTTGCATTTGGCCCTTATGGAACTGAAAGGCATTGAAAGAAAAATGGGAACAGTCAAAAATAATATTTCAAAATGAGAGCAAAGTACACATTAGAAACACCTTGAAGTATAGTAGAGGATATAAAACAGGACATCAACAGTGCAAAGGTATTAGAATTAAGTTTGAAAAACAATCCTCTTGCTCAAGTTAATATTCCTCACAGACTGAACTCAGTTAAGGGTTAATATGAGTTTTCTGAGTTTAGGATGCTGTCAGTACATGATATTCCATACTGAATATAAATATAAAGAAGCACAGCTGAAGCATATTACATACTAGAGCTACTCTGCATACAAAAGAATAAAAAGAGTATGTTTCTGTCATAACATCTTCCAATTACATGTTAAAGGGTCAGCAATAACTCTAAGTAGAATTAGTGGTAATTTTCTGATCACTAAGGTAGTTTTGACAAAAGTGATTGCCTGAGGTCTAAAAATCCAGCTGATTTTACAGTATAAATTAAAAAAGCATTTTGGGGAATGAAAACAAGGTAGAATTTACTGTCTATTAATGGTATACATTGCAACTTCTCCAGCTTTAAAATGATCTTCAAAAATACATTGAAATTTACTGACAGATAATGAAAGCAATTTTTTATTTTTAAAATACCGAACTATTTTCCAGTAACATGGGGAGAACTGAGTTAAATAAAGAAATGCCAAGAAATGCTGAGTTAACTCATTTCACACTATGAATTTTAGAAATTTTTTTCCTTTTGACCTTCACTTTAATATGATAAATGAATTAAAACAAAGGTCTCCTTTTGGGAATGTTTTGGCTTTTGCTCATACAGAGAAAGAACTGCAAAGAAATGCATTACTAGTAATACATGGAAACAGTTGTTCTGGTGTCACGATAAATTGCGTGAATTACCAAAGCCTGAACACAAACTAGAACCAATTCTTCTCCTTGGTTCAGGTCCACTGTACAAAGAAGAAAAAGAAGGTGAAGAAGAAATAATTTAATGAATCCCAATAGTAGGTTGAAACTGAAAATTTTCTTATACTATAGGGACTTCTTGTTCTTCCCCAGTAATGCTTCTTGCAGGGCACAGTAAGGATTGCTGCCTGCTAGGAAGGGCATGAGGGACATAATTAAAGCCTAAGGGCTAGGGGGAATAGCTATGAAGGCTGCTCCAAGTCATGGGGTAGGAAAGCACTTTTTTTCAAGCCTTGGTAGACTGCCTTGCTTCCTGTCCCCTACATTTCACCCTGGCAAGATTTTAATTAGTACAACTGGAATAGCATGGGATTACAGTGGAAATATTCCTGATTATAGCAGTAAATTAAATAAGCATTAGGGTATTCAAATTTAGCAGTGATGCCCACAGACAAAAAAAGAAAAAATCACAGATGTCAAGTAGCTGTTGCTTAAAACTGAAAACAAACTTAATTTGAGAGAAGTTAAGAAAACATACCTGGCTAGTTTCCACTAAAAATGAATACTACTGTGCACCCTGCAAGGTTTCAAAATTTTGCCACAGTTTTCCTGTCTTCCTCCAGAGCCTTTCTGGAGGAAAGGCTCCAGCAGCTTGATAAGAGGAGTTTCATGATGGATTACAACTCGTACATAATTTCAGAAACTCAAGTATGTTGTTTACATGTGCTAGGAATTTAGTAATCTCAGATTTTCTAGATGAGATTATTTTTAACTAACAAGTTAGAAATACTTTTAAGAGAAACACTCCCTATTGCCATAAGGTGTCCAGAATGACAACAAATAAAGGATAGAGTCTTTTCCTAAGATTTTTACAGGGCTGTGGAAGCTCCTCAGTGAAGGATTTGGGATTCCAAAGCTTTGTCAGGAAATGGAGAAGCGAGTAGAAACTGTTTTCTATAAGAATGCTGGTGAAATCTCTTGTCACTCACCTGTTTCTCCAAATACAATTCCCTTTGTGGAGTTTTACTTAATGACAGAATGGCTTTTTAACATCAGTAGTGCTAGTCAGAAAAAAGATGGTAAGGAACTGAGCAAGGTGATATGTGGGAAAGAAATAGGCAAGGATTCTCATGTTACAATACTTGCACACTGCTCTGTCTATTTGTTCCACAGAAGGTTAAGAAAGCACCATTTTCACCAATCAAGCCTGGGAATTTCTGGCTTAGGCAATAGAGAGCAGAAGACGTTACATGCTTCCTTAGTGAATGCACTCATTCCTACCCATAAAGGAAGTAATTTTGCTCAGAAATCCAGGTACATGGTTTATTTTTCCACAGATTTAAGAGGAGCAAAGTGGACCTTAGTTTATACAATTCTAATTTTTTCTTGCAAATGGCTCTGAGATACTGCTATCATTCAATGCGCTTTAACATGGCTTTTGATTTTTGTCCTTACAGCTCTTCTGATTAAGTAATATGTTAACTCTCATACCTTCATTATCTCATTTGAGAGGTGAAGTACACGATGATAACAGCAGGAAGAACAGTAGTTTAAGTAGTGTTCTTATACAGCAAAATGTAGTACATGGAAAATTATGTTTGATGTTTCGAAATGGGGTATGAAGGTGATGATGAGACAGCTGTTTTTTCAGTTATGCATTTGTGTTTTTTAGAGCATACACAGGGAAAATGAGAAAGGTTAGCATGCAAAAGGAAGTTCACAAGAAGATTAGTTTGAACTGATTTTCCACAGCGAAGAAAGAAAAAGGAGGGGAAAAAAACAACTGGCTGAAGGTGTATTTGAAGTAACTCACAACTCAAACTTTTTAGTTACTCAAGATGACTGCTTGTTTCAAGAAACAAAGAGGGTAGAAACCACACACAAATCTCTTCCTAACTAAACAACAATAGCCCAGAATGTTACACACATAGAATTAACTTGATACACAGTACAAAGTCATATCAACTTAGGATTCTTTGCTTTAAATAGAAAATAACCTTTATACAGTCAGATCCCTTCCAACATGGGATAAAGATTTTGCATACATTCCTAAAAACATCTGTGCAAAAATTTATTTTTGGGGAGCAGTAAGAATTCAGTATGAATCAAATGTTACACCTAGTATATGCACAGTAGTGCCTCTTTTTGTCTTCTGTTATCACATATATGAGTTAAACTTCAGAATCATAGAATCATAGAATAGTTTAGGTTGGAAGGGACCTTTAAAGGTCATCTAGTCCAACCCCCCCCTACAATGAGGGGGTCATCTTCAACTAGATCAGGTTGCTCAGAGCCCCGTCCAACCTGACCTTGAATGTTTCCAGGGATGGGGCATCTACAACCTCTCTGGGCAACCTGTTCCAGTGTTTCACCATCTGATAATTTTTGTGGCCCTCTCTGGACCCACTCCAACAGGCCCATATCCTTCCTCTGCTGAGGACTCCAGAGCTAGACGCAGTACTCCAGGTGGGGTCTCACCACAGTGGAATAGAGGGGCAGAATCACCTCCCTCGACCTGCTGGCCACACTTCTTTTGATGTAGCTCAGGGTATGGTTGGCTTTCTGGGCTGCAAGTACACCTTGCCGGCTCATGACCAGTAAAGAGAGTTAAGTTATTTACACACAGATAAATCATAAGTGAGAGAAAGCTTGTGACTGAAAAAAATTTATATATGTGGACTTAATTCTAAAAGGATTAGTGTAGCATCTTCATATACATGTAAATGCCAGGATAGGTTCTGGAAAAAAAATGCTGGAGTGGGAAAACATCAACCTGACAGAAAGACCTAGCTGAACTGACACTGCTTTATACCAACTATAAAATAAAAAATGCAAGTAGGTCCTGCTTTTGTTCTAAAACAGAAAGTGTTGTGAACAGCCAAACTTCATAATTTTCTGCTAATATTGTTTTTTTCCATTAATATCTTGAAATCTTGTACCTGAATATACTGCTAGTCCTGATAGGGAGGGAAAAAAATGAACAAATGTCAAGACAGAAGCCAAGTTTCTGCTGAATTTTCCTTAAATCTATGGATTCTCCACTTTCTGCCATGTTCACTAGCATCTAAGTAATTATATGATATACAGGATATATTTTACTATTTTTCATGTCAGTTATGAGTGTTTAGTTTGTCAGAACTGAATCTGCTTGATGATTTATCTGTATTTCCATCATATTCTTAGCTGATAAGCAGTTCCCAAAGTATGGGGCTCTTTATCAGGCTTCTTTCAACCCCAGGTACAGATACTGTGTTTTAGGCACTATAGCATGAACGCTACTGTTGGCTATAGTACTACTTCACTTGACTATAATTATAAAACATTTATCAGATGAGAGCATATAGACAAGATTCTACTGACTTTCAACACATTGGGATCCTCCACCGTGTGACAGAGAACACATGCTACACCAGGCAGCAAGAGGAAAATATAGCTATAGACCATTCGTCCTTACTTTTGGGTAGGTCTTTCCTGACGTAAAAGCTTAAGTACCCCTACACAAGCTGAGTTTCCACCTACAGTGGCAGGTTTATCTTGGACCGGTTTTAATCTTTACTTCTAAATCACATAAACAGAAGGAAACTTCATACTTCCTCCTGCTGTTTTTACATCCTCATACTTTCAAACACCAAACAGCATTATTCAAGTGAACATGCCTTGAAAACTATGTTTTTTAGTAAGGTCAACTATGTTGTATTCCTTAAGAAAGGCTGAAGAATTAAGACGCTTTATTGAGTGCTCAAAAACAATAGTTTTGTCTCACAGCAAAAAGCTTTAGCTTTTCACTTAATTACCATTTTCTTCAGTACAAATATTCAAGACATGAAAACAAGATGTACTTCTGTTTACTGAAATGCTAGGGAACATAAGGTTGCAAATAAGATTAATGTATTATGTACTAATGAATTGCTGCTCCCCTTAACTCCATGATAAATGTGACAGCCCTTTTTTTAGACTCATGTGAAGTGTAATAACCTCATCCTCAGATCAGAAAATGACTGAAACTTGATTGAATTAACTTGAGCAGGGGGGAGGGGAAAGGTGAATTACAAACCATTTATCTTTCACTGACTTCAATGCCATATCTATCACACTGTGAAGAAAAAAAAAAGTATATTTTCTGAACTTGCTATGTTCTTTATTTCTAATAAAAATTTCGGAAGAGTGCAGACCTTTTTTCTAAATATTATCAAGATGAAAGTAACAAAACCAGCCTTCTCTTTCCAGACACTTTTACTGCATAAGCAATGTAGTTTTCACCATTAAAGGATAAAGTTTCAGGCTCTGTTATGGATGCTACACAACTACTTAGATAACTGGCCTGAGTGAGCTACCACCTTCCTTGTTTTACAACCTATCTTTCCTTCTTGTCTTGAATCATAAGCCTTTGATGCGATTGAGATTGTGGAACACAGAAGTAAAAAGGAAAAAAAAGGTAAATACTAAAATAGAAAAGCACTTCAAACTCTGCAACTGTGGATAGCTGCACCATACTGTTTTTTTTAAACCTGTTAGGTATAATTATGTACAGATCAGCAACAATGCAGCAACTGGCAGATATATAATTCACCTTTAAAAAGCCCAGATAAAATGAAGATTTATAGGATTATTGGGAGCAGATAGAAAGGTGGCTCCTTGATTTGAAGGAATACTTAGCATAACATTGAAAAGAACAAAGTGATGCTGACTATTCATCTTGTCTAGGAAATGCCTTATTAGTGGGGAAAAAACTAAGCCTTGCTATGCATGTTCTTTTTACACCTCTAAAAGGTAACATTCTCTAAGATACACTGTACTCCACAGGACAACATGTAGAGCCACTGGATGAGTCCCCCTGGGGACAGGTTGCCCAAGAGAAAAAGCTATTCTCTTGAAGCTCTATAGAGCAAAGTCTAAAAAATCTTATACTGCTAATTCTACAACTACCTGAAAGGAGGTTGTAGCGAGGTGGGGGTTGGTCTCTTCTCCCAAGTAACAAGTGATAGGACGAGAGGAAATGGCCTCAAGTTGCGCCAAGGGAGGTTTAGACTGGACATTAGGAAAAACTTCTTTACTGAAAGAGTAAAGATGGCCTTGGAACAGGCTGCCCAGGGAAGTGGTGGAGTCGCCATCCCTGGAAGTATTTAAAAGACGTGTAGATGAGGCGCTTAGGGACATGGTTTAGTGGGCATGGTAGTGTTGGTTAACGGTTGGACTTGATGATCTTAGAGGTCTTTTCCAACCTTAATGATTCTATGATTCTATCTACACTCCAGTAATGTACCTTGACAAAATACCAGTTCAATAGTCAAAAAGTCCTCCTATCCAGAGTCAGAGCTTGCAGTCTTTTGTGAAGTGAAATGAAGATAGGAGACAAATGAGTATCATATAAGGAAGCGATAGGAGACCACCACAGCCATAACTATCATGGACTTGGAAATCTCCTGGTCCTTCCTGTAGGAGAGGAAAGAATTGTAATGATGGGATATCCACCCACATAGTTTTGCCTGAGGGTTTTTTTTTGTTTGGTTGGTTGGTTTGGGTT
>NW_009187521.1:0-11987 GCF_000690835.1 Fulmarus glacialis
GCAGCCCCCCTGCTCGCTCCATGAACCAGACCAACCTGGGCAGCTGGAAGGAGCCACACCAAGGATCAGCCGGGCTCTCAGACGAACCGGCAGGTTGTAGCAACATGGGAAAGAGATTTGGTTTCCCCCCGAGCTTGCTCCCATCCCCACACCGCTGTGCTGCAGCAGGATCAGAGAACATTATTAAAATAGTGTCATGTTACCTATCAATAATAAATGAGCAGAATAAATTCACTGCTCTCTGCTTAATAACCCTACCGGATTTCCATTTAAATATCTGGAAAGAAATGGATCCTTGTTCAATGAGCCTTTCAGATGAATGCAAGTGCCGCATTTGTAGAGAGACAGCCCGGGAGAACCTAGCCCAACTTTTAATGGGAAAGTGCTTTTCTCCTGCCGCAGGACCCTGCAGCAGAGGGAGGAAAAGAAACTTGGGACAGATTAAATAAATTCAGTATCAGTGACGTGCTCCTGTTTAGATGCAGCCCGAGCATCTCCACCCTCAACTCCCCATCAGGTATTCGCAGCTGAGAACTGCTACCGCTGCTGATCCCACTGGCCAGCAGCACTACCAGAGTTTCATGCCCAGGGACAGGACCTGGGGCTATGGGCAATGCAGCAGAACAGGGAAGCTGGTCCTGAGATGCTCCCAGCTCCCAAGAGGTTGTGGCAGAGTCCCCAAACCCCCTCCAGGCCAAAGAGTGAAATTAAGCCACCAAACCCCAATTGACCTGCGCAGCGCAAGGAGCAGTGATGCTGGGAAAGCATGGTCCACCCTGCTGCACACCAGCCCCCAGGCAACCTCGCTGATTCCGAAACCACACGGTCCTTGGGGATGCTCTGCTCTTTCCCAGGCACATTTTAGCTCAAATGGCTCTTGGCCTTTGTATTAAAGATGCTACAGGCCCAAGGTGGCTTTGTTTTGCAGGTGGTGGCTCCTTGGAGGGTGATGGAGCATGGTACCCCGAATGAGAAGTACGCCTCAGCTGCAGGAGCTGGCCTTACAGCCTAAGAAACCCCACTTTTCCACCACTGCAAAGTGGGACAAAACAAGCGGGCCAGCACCAAACAACCCTACTGCAAGCAACAGCAGGTCTTCGTCCTCCTCCAGGCTGGCCGAGCCTCCAATGGCACAACCCACCCTGACCCTGCTGTCCCCTGCACACGGGGCGGCGGGGCAGGGCCCGCACAGTCGGGTACCCCCGTGCACAACCCTACCCAGAGATGTACAGAAACACCTTCGCACCCGACCCACCGCCCTGAGCAGAGAGCGGCACTGAGCAGGCGCGGGCTGGAGCATCCCACGGGACGCGCGAGGAGACACGGCCCCCGCAGACCTCACGAAGGGCTTCGCTTCGGTCCTTCCTGCAGGGAAGGCACGTGCACAGGCCAGCACAGTTTCTTTTGTTTCATCACTCACATAAAGCAAATTCAAAAGGGAGAACAAAAGGTAGAGGGGATCTGGGGCTACGAGGAGCTCACCCAAGGAGCCGAGGAAACGGCGCTGGTGCTTTGAACATCAGTATCACCCACACAGCTAACCTAGTGCACGCCTGAACTGGCGGCTCGAGGTGCGGGGGTGCAGCACGTGAGCGTGCCAGGAGGCTCATTCCCCCCTGCCTCCGCCTGCCAGCCCCGTCTGGCTGCGTCAACCCGGAGAGAAGCTTCCCGCAGGCATCCAGCAGCTGACCCAAACCCTGCAGGAAATGGAGCACATCAGGCTGGGATTAACCCCAAACAATCAAACGGGTCGGTTATTTGCGGCACTTGCTTCTATCTGATGGAAACCCAGATTTGGGAGCAACTTTCTCTCCTTGCTACATGCCCGAGCAATACAAGAGTATTACACTTTCCTCTAGGAGCCTTGTGGTAAGGACAGAGGAGGAGCTTGACTCCCTGAGTGCTCTTCCTGGCATCCCATCTCCTGCTCTCCTGCAGCCCCCTGCCTTCCACTTGCTTAGCTCTCTTCCTCCCTTCCACGCAGCCTGGGCACCCGCGCAGGGAGCACAGAGGGTTGATGCTAACCAGCGTCGCTGCTGCAGCGGGGGAAGCCCAGCTCAGCTCATCCGTCTTGCACCGGGGCACAGGCAGTCACCCAGAGCAGCAAACAGGCACGTCCCAGCTGCGAGGGGACCGAGTCCGGCGGGCCGGGCTCCCCCCTGCCCACCGAGCCCGAGCCTAGAGCTCACACGGGCTCGGAGCCGGGCGCCCGCCTTGCTGCACCGTCCATGCCAATGAGCATGTCAGCAGTGCTGTTGCGTGCTTTTATTTTGCTTTTTAAACATGTCAAAGCAGACTGTTTCCCTCCCATTGCTCTCAGATGTGGTTGAATTGTTTTCGCCAAAACTTCCCAAATACAAAGTTTCAACCTAAAGCAGACATTGCCCACAGAAAGTTTTCCCCCCAAGCTAACTGCAAAGTTATAAGCAAATAAAACTGGATTTAATAATGGGAAATATTCATCATTCTTGTGCATACGCCTCTGAAGTAAAACCACCCTCGTAGAAGACATCCTTCTCCAGTAAAGCAGAGTTTGTGCTGGATGCTCACCGCTTTTTGGACCAAAGCACATGGAAGACTGGGTTTATTTTCCCTTCATGTGGGCACAATCTCACGGCACTGTTCAAATCTCCTTTCTTTATAGTCTCAAAAATCATCGAGGAGCTGCTTTGTTGCAGCCTTTTTTCAAGAGGTCCCCAAGCCAGCCTCCCCCAAAAGCTTCCCAGCACAGCGAGGTCCTTGGGTCTACCAGCACTGAAAATCCCACCCGTCAGTTCACAGGCACAGAATGATCCTGTTCTGGTTTTCAGTCACAAACCAGCAACGAGATATATAAGGGCTCCTTACAGCAGCTCCTGGCTGTAAAGCTGCAGGAGGGCGGTGGGAGCAGCACGGCTGCTGGGAGCCCTCGCCATCGCGCGAGGGACGGTTTAGAAGCCTGGGAACGGGCGTTGCCTCTACGCAGCAGCATCCTTCGCCTGCTCTCGTCGCCCCTCCACGAGGCGAGGCGGTAGCGTGGAAATATCGAAGGCGGTGCAGGCAGAGAGCATCCCTGGCACATCCAGTTTGCCATCTCCCCATCATCGCTTCCACAGCGAGCGAAGTTTTAATTTGACACGGTCCTCAACACCTCAGAGCTTTTTGTTCTTCAAACCTCGAAACTAAACCTGACCAAGGCAGGTTTTCAGATTCTGTCTTTTTTTTTAACTGGAAATCATGAGAGAAATGCCATTGAGCGTAAAAATACAATACGGTCTCCACAGCGATGTAAACATTGCAAGCAAAGCTTCTCACGACATGGAGTCGTCAGACCTTTACTTAATGATCATAATGAAATTGCTTTGAATTACAGGGCCTCCTTAATGCAAAGCTCCCACGAGAGCAGGGCGCAGCGCCGGAGCCCCGGCAGGCAGGATCAGGCAGCAACATGTGTTTGGAACCGGAGACTCCCGGGTTGGGGTTTTGGATCTGCAGTAATTTGTTATGGGACATTGCGCAAGCTACACCGGGCGTGTTTTTTTTTCCAGAGGGGACATAAAGCAACCCCCGCTGCTGGTGCTGCGGGAAGGGCAGCCCGAGGTGTGCCAGCCCCGCGGCGCAGGGCTCAGCGAGGCGGAGGTGCTTCCCAGGCTGCAGCACCCGCCCGGCCCCTCCACGCCACCCAGGCAGAGCCTGAGGTTTTTTGGGGGTTTCAGGGCTCGAGGTTTTCACCAGTGCAGGAGGCTTACCGAGGGGCTTGGAAACAGGAAAAATAAGCAGGAAGATGCAAGTCCACTTCAATCAAGCACAGTGTACAGGATCTCTCCCAGGACATAAGGGAGGAAAACCGTCAATGCTCCAGGTTATTTCTCTCTCCCAGGGATCTGGAGCAACAGAGAGGACCGCAGCAAGCCGGAACAGCATTGCACACACCAGGTTCATTCCAAATTTGGGACTGAAAAGGCACTTTGCCTTGGCCACATACAACCTGCGCCTCCTCACCCTGCACCCTTGGGCCACGGAGCAATGCGGCTGAGGTGAGCGACTGCCCGATCTGCTGGAGGTGACACTGGGTGCAGGTCCTCGCCCCACACACAGACCCGGTTGGGGAGGGGACATCGCAAGGTGCAAGGTTCAGCCGTGACGGCACATCCCCGTTGACTGTCCCAAATAGCTGGCGCTTGCCAGGAGTCCTTTGAAGACACCCAGGCAGGTGACATCCCCAGGCTCCTTTCAGCCCCAGAACAACACAAGAGGTGAGAAGACGTCAGCCTGACATGGGGACAATCTCACACTGTTTCATCTGAGAGGCCACGCGTGCCCAGGAGACCACGCACCCCAGCTACGGCGAGGAGGAGGAGGAGGTCTCTGGCTGAGAAAGGACAGAAAACACTGGAAGTTTTGGCTTTCAGACACAGTTTGTCTCATTCTTTCACAATCGCATCTGCTACGCGCTCGTACTCTGCCGTTTCAGGGACAGGTGCCTGGGGGAAGGTTGTGCTCTGTAACCTGACATCAAGGTACCTCCCAAGCCAGGGAATTTATTATTCTCACTGATAAGCTATGATCCCTTAAAGACACTTCCCTGTATCCTTCCATCTTACACAGCTCTTCTCCGCCAGCCTGGGAGGTGCTTTTAGATGCTGCCTGTAGTTTAAATGGAGGATGACACAGAGGGGGTGAAAACGCAGCTATTTGGAAGTGACAAATCTCCCGTTTCCCCAGGAGCATCTGCAAAGCACGAGCCTCCAAGCAAAGCTCCTCTTCCCAGAAAAGGAAGAGAAGGAAAAGAGCAATGCTTCAAAAATCAGAGCTTCCTTTACAGGGATTAAAAAGGAGAAAGATGCAAAACACCCCATAAATTCCCATCTCTCCGAGGCAGAGCCGCGGAGGTGAGAGCGCGCAGTCGTCTGGCAAGGGCAGCACGGTACGGCGCAGTCCTCCGCGACCGTAACGCCTTCTCCCCGGAGATTTGAGATCAATTCATTTCCATACTGGAGACAGAGATCATTTGTCAGCTTTAAGAGGGACAACGTCGTCCCCCCGCTGTCGAGCCGCTGCAAAGGCGGACAGCTTCATCTGAAAAGCAAGCATTGCTTTGGGTTTGCTGAAAGAGCTCGCTCAGACCTGCCGGTGGGCAGCAACGGAGGGGTCAAGCTCCCCAGGGGCTGGGGGGGACCGGCAGCTTCCCCCAGCGTGCTGCAAGGGCGGGCTGGGGGCTGGAGGGAGGGGGACGAGCCGGCGAGGTGGGCTGGAGCACATCCAGCATCCAGCTGAGCTCCAGGTTACACCACTCCTACGTCAGCCGGTGGGATAATGCACAGGGATAACGCACGTGACGCCAAGGTCCTGTGGATGCTGGGGCCTCTGGTCCCTCCTTATGTCAAGGGCAACTGCAGGGATGGGTAACGCAGAGACAAGTCATCCGCCCAGCACTGCCAGAAACTATTGCCGTGTTTCCGATACGCGGGCTGGGGGAGGTAGGAGGGAGGATCGCAGACTCATCTCTGCTCCTTATTAATTTTGCATGCTAAGCGACCCACTGCAAAACAAGACCCAAGCCATGTAACCCAGGAGCCCATGGTAACGGGCTTCTCCATGTCAAAGTTATTCATCTGAAGGACAGGGCGAATGCACACAAAGAAAGAAAATATTTGTAGAAATCAAGAAATCAAGCCTGTGAATAATGTATCAATCAACAACCTCTTCTTTTGGACTCAACAAGTACTATTCAAAGCGCTCAGAAAAAAGTGATTCATCTCTGATGTTATTGTTAAAATCCACACCAATTTGTTTTTAACAGATATCAAGTGCTCTGATGAAAAGCATCAGGAATAAAGTCTTTCAAAAATTATTATTTCTTTCTAAAAAGTAAGCTGATTTATTATACTTTAATCCTAAGAAAAAATTTAAAAAAAATCAGAAAGCTTTCTGCACCTCCGCCAAGGCAGCTCCTGGGGCAGCGGCGGCTCGGAGCAGGGCTCCCCGCGCCAGGACGCCGGGCTCCGCTGGCAGCACGTCTGCTGCCACGACAGAGCTCTGTGGGGACGGAGTCAGCCCCAGGGGACTACGCAGGTATCTGCAGGGTGAAAGCACGGCGGAGGCAGTAGGCACTCAGAACTCAATTAACCATCCATATGTACCCTGAGCATCCATGGCTGGTGTTTAATTTAATTGCAGAGAGCGCAATAAACCTTCCTGGCCTCATAAGGCATGCATTCAGTTCTCGTTATAGTCAGCCTCACCAGCCTGACCGCTGTCCATGTGAAAAACAAGAAGGAAAACCAGCAAAAACCAGAGATGAATATCAGGAATACCGCTCACTGGGAGACACCTCTTGCACAGGACTCCCTGGCAGCCATCGCCGTGCCCTCCCAGCCCCGGGCAGCCTCCAGGTCCGAGCCCGCGGCTTGCAGGAGCTCCCCATTTCTGGCTACTCGTCAGTGTAAAGAGTGAGAAAGATGCCAGTTCCTGGTGGCCACGAGCCCTCAGTAACACTCACCGGCTTTGCCAACTGCCGAGGTCCCTGCTGCACACTGCAGAAGCTTCTTTGCACCGCTCGCAGCGCCGACCCTCAGCAGAAAGGGGCTCACGGGCATTGAGATCCATGAAGTGCTACACACCAGCAAAGGAGGGGGAAATCATTACATCCTTGTCCAGGCATTAGGGCCAGGTTGAAGACTGCTCATCAACATTAGAGGGAGTTTGTAATTAAAAGGCCAAATGATTTGGGAATGACTGAGGCTAAAGTGACTTGCAGAAAGGATACCAACGCTTCTATTAAAGGTCTACAACACACCTAGAATGAACACATCCACCCCTGGAGAATGTGGCGGGACGCAGCAATACTCAGCACCAGGAACAGTTTGCAATGAACAGGATCCTCCACCGGTCAGAGCCCAGGAGCAGAATGCACTGCCAGTGAATCCCCAGGCAAACCGCAAAGAAAGGCCCCTGAGCACTGAGACAGAAGTTGCTACCACTTGTTCCCCACACCACATGCAGGATTAGAAGACCAGTTGAGATGTTACTCACTCATGAGCCAGGCTGAGGCGGCTGAAATGCTCCCAGGTCCCACTCCATAACACTGCCTGGGAAAAGGCAGGGGAGAAGCCACCACTCTTTCACACAATGCTTATCTCAGGCCAGTAAACGGTAAACACAAAAACGCCCACACCTGATGAACGTGCTCCAGCACTTGCCCCTCTTGGTGCATCCTTGCCAGGTCCTGGCGGTGCAGCCTGCAGCTCTGCAATGGGCAGATGGGGCCCAGCTGTGCTGCCCGCACCAGTTCCCCCGCCCAAACCTCCACCAGCCCCAGCTGGCCCAGAGAGCAGCGAGGAGGGGGCCGGCGGGGGGGAAGAGCACTGTGACACCCGTCCTGCTCCCCTGCAAAAACCCGGGCGAGGCTTAACCAAGCACCTCCTCGCTGCGTCTGCAGGGCAGGTGGCGATGAGCGGCTTTGTGCCTGTGCCCAGGAGACCTCGTCTGGCCCAGCTCGGGTCTGGGGGCTGCCGAGCAGCGAGGGGGCTTCTGCAAGCTCCGCAGACTGCTTGCGAGCACTGCTGCCCGGCTGATGTGGAGGGAGCGGAGGATTGCTCCTGCAAGTGCACCTCGTGGAAGCATGGTGCTGAGCACCGGCACGGCACGGCACAGCTCGGCATGGCACAGCATGGCCAAGAACGCCCAGAGTCTGGGAGCCAGGCCCTTGAGAACAAGGTGTTGCAGAAAGCCCTTTATTAACCTCTCCGTGATCCTCACGGCATCTGACAGCAAAGCAGCTCGCCTGTGTGTGCGGGCACAAGCAGGGGCTGTCACGGCAGCAGCTGCCTTTTCGGGCAGCAATTGATGGGTGCACCCTTCCCTCCCGCTGCCTGCCCCTCCCCGCATGGGCAGCACCAAATGCTAATGCAGATGCCAAAACCGTGTAAAATGCACGCTGAATTCTGGGGAATTAGGAAATTTCCATTTCAATTCAAATACAAATTAAACTCAAAGTTGTCATCAAAGAAAAGAAGAAGATGAGGATCAAAGTGATGCAACACTCTGGGAAAGGAAAAGATTAAAGAAAGTAAATTGAACAAGATTTTAAAGAGATATTAAAAGGTGTTAATGCAAGCTAATGCAGCTAATGAAGAGAAAGGGAGGCTATTCAATTAACATTTGCAGCACGGAGAGGAGAGCTTTCTACACCTCCGCTATAACATCAAAGGGTGGATGCTACCTCTTATTAAAAGGGAACATAGAATATTTAAAAGGCAGAATAGATTAAAATAGATTTCAGATAATTATGTCTACCTCCATAATGGCAACAGTTTATCATTATATTCCAAAAACAAATCTAATAATATGTGCCACATACTGCGGTTAGAAACATTCTTTGAAGTGTTTCAGAAAAGCAGCAATTAAACTAAAGTACAGACGAGTCTGTGGTTTCTCTGGGTAATGGGAAACTTAAAATGTCCAGCTCGAGCTGGGAACCTCGTCCTTCGCCCAAGCTCGCCCTCCTGGCCTCCCCCAGCCGAAGCGCCGGGCTGCGGCCGGGCGAAGGGGAGGATGCTCCGCACGAGAGGCGCGAGCTGCGATATTCCCCGCAGAGAGGAGACGCGGCGAGCCCCGCCGCGTTATTAATACGAGGTGACGGTCGCATGCTGGCAGCCAGAGCGAGCGCGTGCTCGCAGGGACCTTCAAGTGAAATTAAGAGACGTGTGCTATAGCCAAAAGGACCAACTGCTCAGCTTCAACCTTTGATCAGCACACCCTGCTGTCCTCCCAGGGCCGAGCCCTCGCCCTGGCACTGTCACAGCAACGCCGCCTCCTTCCTCCAAGCTTCACCGAAAGGGGACAGGGACCGGGGCGGGGAGAAAACCCCGGCGAATGCAAACAGACAGACGAAGCAGCCTGACAAGCCACAGGAGCAAAATGACAAGCCAAAAGCCTCCCTCTAATCCCCCCTCCAGGGTTTTTGGTCCCGCTGGCAGCAAGGATGCACCGCACATCGGCACACCGCAGCGCCTGCCAGCCGGCTCTGCCGCGGAGCCCAGCGCTTTAACGCGGCAGAGTTTTATGTGCACAGGAGATGTTGTTTGTTTGGTTTTGAGCAATAATTAGAGATAATTTTTGTATTTGCAAACACCTCAAAACTAAACAATGAAGACCAAGTACAGTACTATCTCCCTGGATCGCGGTGGATGCTATGCGGATTGATGTGTTTTTACCAGCAGGGATTGCTTGCAGAGCTCTGTGCCGCTGCAGGGATTTTATTGTCACAAAACAAAAACAGGAAAAGAAGTGGAAAACCTTTGTCTTGGGAAAAGCAGAGAGCCGCAATGCTCCCACCGCACCGGGAAGCAACGAAGCGGCCGGGCTCAGCACGAGTGCAGCCAGGGCAAGGCTGGAAAGCACGTGTGGGAAGTGGTGGTTTTCTGTGCTGGCAGCATTTGTTAGCTCCAAACTGAAATCTCATTTAGAGGCTACAAGTGTGGTTCTGTGCAGAAGATGGGCCCTGAACGGCCTGAAGCGATGCCCAAGCCGAAGTCCCTTGCCTCTGTGCCGTTTCGCAGTGCCTCTGCACGCAGAGTGTGCTCCCGGTCCCCCCCAGTGCCAGGCTGCGGCTGGAGGGAGGGGGGCTGATCTCTGGCCGTTTCCAGCCTGCGGGAGCAGCCCCGGGGCCAGACCTTCTCCAGCTTTTAAGACAGACCTGCAACAGCTCCACAGCCCGGTGCTTCCCCCCAGCAGCCCCTCGCTGACGCAGACCAGCCCACCCCTCCAGCACCCTCCCACGGCGGAGATGCTGCCAACACAGAAGCAAACACCAAAGCTTTTTGAAAGTTATTTTCTTTCTGGTTAAGGGGGAAAAAACAGACACCGCATTAACCCCTGGGCAAGATGTCTGAGAATAAGAATCAATGTACTTTTAATTTCCTCCCGAGAGGCTCAGCACCATCCCTGGCTCCTGGGAGCCGGCAGGCTGCCTGCTCACATATCCCCGGGTGCGGAGAAGTCAAAACCACCTGAACCGGCCAGGACTCGGCTGTTTCGGGAGACTCAGGCGAATCGGTCAACTGCTTCTGAGGCTGCTATAGCCATTGCTCGGTGTCTTCAGAGACTCATGGCATTTTCTCAAATTTGGCCAGAAAGAGAAGCAGGCAGCAGGGAAGGGTCCTCTTTTGTTCTGTTTTGGGGTTGGGTTTTTTTTGCTTCATTTGATACCGGTAACAGAACAGCAGCACATATCAACACAGAGGTACCGTGAGCAAACCCCACCCAGAGCTGGTGGTTTAAAGATGCTCTGGCCAGCTTGAATCTTGCTCTCACGCCAGATCCCTGGTAACATCGGGCAGCAGTTTGTCTGCTCACGCTGGGAGAGCAGCCTCGCGGCAGCACTGCAGCTGCAGGAGCACATCGCCCGCACGAAGGCGTTAATGAAGGCGTTAAACATAAGGGAGTGAGATCTGGCACTGCAGCGATGAACCAGCTCGTGCTGGTGGACGTTAGCACGGTTCGCGTCTTGTCCTCGCCCTTCCCTGCTCCAAGCCGTACCCGGAGCAGCCCGGCCCCGAGGCTGCCAGAGGCACACGCAGCTCTTAGTCCCGCAGGAGACCCCCTTCCCCAAGAGCCTTTCTTCCCTCTCCTGTCCTTGAACATTTCCAGTTCATTGATCTTGCCACTGAGACGATCTACTTTGTCAAAATCTCTTCTAGCCTTCTCGGGTAATGCTCCTGTCCTGCAATTTCTGTGTGACCTTGAGCTGCCTCCCTCCAACAGGGAGGAAGAAGAGGTGGAGTTGTGGTCCAGGCTCAGTGGGAGCTGGGGACCTGCTCCGGGGACACCGTGGACCAAGCACGGACCACCACGCTCTCCCGCTTCGGGCGGCTCCTGCCTCTGCTCCTCCTCTCCATCTCCTGCAAGCGGCAGCCCGGGGAGGTGGCCGGAGGGCAGGACCTTCCCCCGCCCTCCCAGCACGGCCCAGCCTCATGGCGTTGCTCGGACCCCAAGCAGGAAGGAATCGCTCCCGCCCTGCGATGGGCTCCGGCAGGCGCGCCCGCACTGCTCCGCTCACGGGAAGCGTCACTCCCCGTCTCATCCCGCTCCCTCGCCGCCGGAGCACGTCTCCTCTCGCCCTTCCCGGGGCAGCCCAGGACCTGCTCCCGCTCGGCCACGGACACGTCACTGGAGCAAGAGCAAATCGTCCCCTTGTGCCACAGGAGTGCGATTGGATTAGGAAACCTCACCGTTAACACGGCTCAGGTGATGTGGGCAAGAAATCCTCCTCAGTGCGTTTGATTTTCTGTTCCTTTCTCCCTGGAAATCATCATAAAGTCCGGCAGAAGCCCTGCGAGAGGGGCGTCTCGCTGCTGCACGAGTGGGTGCTTCTGCAGATGGGGCTCTCCAGCAAAGCAAACCTTTACTTTGCAGTAATTGAGCCTTTCCTTGAAACGGCATTAGTGAAACCCACAGGTTTCAGGATGGACCGCTTAGCCTGATGAGCAGAGGAAAGGCAGGATCTCTCCATCTAAGCAAGGGCATATAAAACACACTGAATTAGCAGAGCTCATTTTTTCAAGTGCCAGAGGATTTCGTTGAGATGCAGCAGCTTAATAGCACGGCATTAGCCCGGTGACCCGCTCACCTCTGCCGGAGGAGTGTTCAATCCACTCCTTCTCTGCTATTAGGAGCAGCCGGAGCGGGTCTGGTTAATGACACACCTGAGGACGCCCCTGCCCGCCCCTCGCTAACCAGCAGATCCTCTGCAGAGCCTGGTCAAACACCCAGCATGGAAAACCTCGCCCCTGTTTGGAGAAAACCCCGGGTTGAGGGATTCTTTCACAGGCAAATGTCAGCTCTGATGAAACCTTTAAATTTTCCCATGGGAGATGTCTAAACAAAACATTAACATTTTGACTTAAAATGTCATTTCACTCTGGTTCTTCAATTAAAAACAAAATGACATTTCAAGTCAAAACGTTGATTCAAAACTGATTTTTTTTGTTTTACTTTAGAAACCA
>NW_009187521.1:12018-15070 GCF_000690835.1 Fulmarus glacialis
TATTTCAAGTAAGAGAGCCAAGAAAAAGGCTTGTTCAGGACTGCTGCTTTCTCCTAGGTTAGCTAAGCAAACCCCCCAGGAAAGCCAAATTCTGTGAACAATCACTTTTAAGGAAGGTTTTTTCATTTAGAAATTTTCTGCCAGGAAGATGCTGGTTCCCAAGCTAATTCACGTCATCCCACGATGTGAAGGAAAGCCCACCGGGCCATCCGAGGGGCCGGGATTGTCCCCACGCTGTCAGCCTAAGCTCTCCACCCCGCTCGACGCAAGGGCTGGCCCGAGGGATGCTGCCCCCCGCAGCCCCCTGCGCTGCCCGCCCAGCGAGAGCCCCCACCCACGGCAGCACCCGGCTCTGCCAATTTTCACCCTTGAGCCGCCGGAGACCACGGGCAGCCTTGGCTCTCGGTCGAGGCGTTTGCTTGGCACTTAACACCGTGGTCACGGTCAGATTTCTCCTCCAGTAGAAACAGAGTAGGACAAAAATTCCCTGAGCAATTTGCTGGAGGAATTTAACATCCTTTCCTTGCCTGTTTTGTTCTATATATAGAAAATATTATTTTATGCGCTACAAAAATACTTTGAAACCGATTTGTCCTTAAGCGTTACAAGGCCTTTTTCTTCCAGCTGCAAAAACATCTCGCAGCAGGTTGAACTCTTCCTCGAGAGGGCCGTGGCGTTGCTGTGCAGTACCTCGTGGCAAATATATAAAGCAAGAGGAAGATTGCAGACTGCGTTACAGCGTCCGAGGGAGTATCCTTTGCTGTAATTTAAATACCGAATAAGCAGTTACCAGAACAAGTAACTGTACGTTAGAACCTGGTGAAATGTTCACAATAAACTTAAAACCATACAAAATTCTCTTGGTTTTGGCCCTCGGTCCAGACTGCAATCTCAGCTTATATCCATCACGGGGTGCACAGGGGCTGGTCTGTGAGCGAACTCAGCCTGCTGGTTTTATTGTCGGATGAAGATCGTGAGAAATTTCACTTTGCAGTGTTTTCATGTGAAATTTAGTCGCTGCAACCAAGTTGGCTTGGGGCTTTGGGCTTGCCAGAAAGTGGCAGACCCCCCGCTGCGATCCCGCTCCCAGGCAGCAGTGCGGCCGCCTCGCTTCCCTCCACTCAGCGAGAACCGGCACCGGCGCACAGCTCGGGACGACGCTAGGAGATGAAGCGGGGGGGGAAGGGTGGACTCTGGGAGCGCCTCTGGCTCTTGATGGGCTGTGATTTTGGCTTATCTAGAGCTTTAAGACGAAAGAATGCATTGGTGTGGAAAGACATGAGGTCGTACCACGCAACCTGAAAATCCTCAGTGCTTCCAAAGAGGAGACCGTGCGCCTTCGAGTCGCGGGAGCGAGCCCACCGCACGGAGATGATGCACGGGTACCAAACACGCTCTTGTTATTCCCACTGCAACGCGCGCGGGGCAGGGGAAGCCGCGGGATCGCACCTCCTTCTGCAGCTGGCGGGGCTCCCCCAGCAGCCCTCCCGCACGCGTTAAACCGACGGCGAAGGCAGGGCCAAGCAGGATCCGCAGAGATGATCTGTAGGCAACGGCAAGGAGAAGAACACAGACAAAATGTGCTGCTTTGAGCCTCTTGTTATTCCCACTGCAACGCGCGCGGGGCAGGGGAAGCCGCGGGATCGCACCTCCTTCTGCAGCTGGCGGGGCTCCCACCGCAGCCCTCCCGCACGCGTTAAACCGACGGCGAAGGCAGGGCCAAGCAGGATCCGCAGAGATGATCTGTAGGCAACGGCAAGGAGAAGAACACAGACAAAATGTGCTGCTTTGAGCAGAGGCACCCATCCTAATGCAGCACAGGCAGCCTGGAGCAGAGGGTCTTGGCCAGGCTAAACACGCGTTGGGATGCAGGCTGGGGCCAGGGTTCCCCACAGACCCCCGCACAGCTGAGACGCAGTCAGTCTCTCTGGGCTTGATCATATATAATTATTTCATGCAAAGCGTGGCCTTTTCAAGCAGGAGACTGAAGGCTGGTACGTCCAGCCTTTGCCTGCCCCGGGTGCGTGTTGCAACCTGCAGTTGGTAAGAAGGTACCTACCACCTTCTGCTCTCCCAGAAGCTGACCCAGATGGCTGCTCGGGCCCCTTAGATTTTACTGAACCAAGGTCCCTGGATATGATGACTGAGGAACACCTAATCTGGGCATCCCGAGATGGAGGCAGACACAAGCTATTCAACACATGGAGGACTCAGATGTGCTGGGAATGACAGGTAATGGGCGTCTTGGTGCCTAGGGACCCTGCTGCAGAAAGAGGCATGCCAGCCAGACTTTACAGTCCTTTAGCCATTAGATCACACATGAAAAAGAATTTAAATTTCAGATCTGGATGCTCACAGAAATAGTAAGGCAGTATTTAGATGCCCAAGTCATTTTTAGATGGAGCGTTTGTGGCTCCAAACAAGATCAGAGCTCTACTGTGGATACACACAGACATGTTTCTGCTCCAAGGAGAGTACTTATAAGGCAAGGCTGGCAAAAGAGTAGAAAAAGTGGCCTAGGGTTGTGGAGAAATTTGCTCGAGGCCACACCAAACCAGTGCCAGGGCAGAGAACAGCATCCAGGTCTCCAGCTCCCACCCCAGGCCCTCGACAACCGAACCACATCCAAGGGCTTCCCGAAGACGCAGCCAAACCAAACCACAGACTCGGGCAGCGCTCACGTCTCGGTTTGTCTGAAGCAAACAAAAAGATGGTGAAAGTAAAATCCATCCTTTCCCTTCGGTGCCTCGCAGGAGATACACCAGCAAAGCCGAGCCCCGGGGAAGGGAGCGTGGGCTCAGGCTAGCGGCTCTCTGCTGTGCTCCAGTCACTGCCTCCGACAACGCCTTTGGAGACTGATGGCACCTGATGTCCCGCTTCCCCGTGAGACCTCCTGCACCGATCCAACACAGCTTCTGCCCGTGTTCCCACAACCCCGGCACTGGGCAGAGCAGACTGCCTGCTTGCAACGGCAGCTCTTGGAGCCTGGAGTTTGTGTCCCTCCAGACAAGGCTGATGAGGCAGCCGAAGGGCAGCACGGGCTGATGGCTTC
>NW_009187522.1:0-20130 GCF_000690835.1 Fulmarus glacialis
ATTCTATGATTCTATGATTCTAAATAGCCGAGCTGTCACTGGGCAGACTGCTCCAAACTCCAGCAAAGCCTTTCACCAGGTAGATATACTTAAAAAATATGAGTGATTTTTAAAGATTCTGCCACTGTCATTTCCATCTATATCATAGTAACAGAAATGAGATAAGCTTTCACACTGCTGCTGCTATCTGGAGGGTTACTGTACCACACTGGACTGGCACATGTTCTGTTTGTGAAACACAATGTGCAGTAAACATTTTCAAGAAAATTTTAAAGGTATTTATGAATTACATTGGAATTATTTTGGATTTCCTTTCCTTCTCTCAAAAAGATGGTTTAGTTGCAGCACAGCTAAAGTCCTCTGGAGGGGAAATATGACAGTGTCATAATGATAGAAAGCACTTCTGGTACGTGACCAAGTCACTGTATAATGCATTATCTTATCCATCCCTGACCTTAAAAGTTAGTGCTAAGGCCTACTACAGAAATGGATCTGGCTTCTAATACTGAGGAACTAAGGCCTTACAAATGGATTTTGCATGAATAAATCACATTAAATCCTCCATTTCAAGTCCTCAAGCTGATGTCATGTCTTTGGGAAAAAATATATATTTGATAAGAAAATGAGAAATACATTTTCTGGAAAACTACTCTTCTACATTTGTCGTATTATTATAATTTTAAATCTGGAAGCATTTGGAAGCTGCTTAAGAGGTTGGGATGTTAAATTAATCAGAGGTGACGGATTAGTGGGCAGATGAGATCAAGCGCTATCATGAATTGTTGTCATGTGACCCTGAATTTTAAGATAATGTCTAATTGTGTAGTCAGTATACCTAAAAGACATTTATAAACCAGTATTTCTAAAGGAAGCAGATGATGTAATACCATTTTCTTCTTTGTTTTGGTGTTTCTCTTTGTAGAATGAGAATCAGAAGCATTCAGTAACTGAATGTTAACTTGAGTCTTTGAGGAAATTATCAATTTGTCACGAGTGTGAAAATCTATGTATTGTTTCAGCAAGCACACCCACCAAAACTTTCTTGATCTCCAAGAATCTGCAGCCTGCCAGGCTGGTCATCTGAGGTGAGTCTTTGTCAGCCTTCCAAGCTGATGTGTAATGAACCTGTTGCCTAGGGCCAACATAAAGATTTGTGCAACAGGCTTGAATCTTCCTTCTGCTTTTTTCCCAGTGTGTTTCCATGCATATCTCCAACTAGAAGGATAATTAATAATTGGGTATGGTGTATGGGACTGAACTAACTTGTTTAAGGACAACACTGAGATATTTTTACATTTTTGAGACAGGTTGCCAACAGCCAAAACCAATAAAAACAATATGTTGTTATTCCAGTGGTGATAAAAATTATAATAACAATTTCATTCATCAAGTGAGGTCTGACTATTTTTGTCCTTTAGATAAAGACGAATAAGAACTTGAGTTACACATTTTGTTAAATAGAGAAACGTAATTGTTTTGTTCTCTGATTTAGGAAGACAAATGGAGTGTAAAACAGGGCAGGAGGCTTGAACACAAATTTGTAACAATAACTTATAAGTCAGATTCCAACCTGTAAGTAAGAGCCATGTGATATAAATAAATCATAACTGTGTGGCACATTTGAGGTAGATATGGGATATAAAATAGCAATTAAATGTCTGGAAAGCAGCTGCTTCCCTGTCTATAAGACATCTGGCTTCTTTCCTCAGCTCAGGAAGAACTTGCTGCTACAGCCAACTGTTGTGTTTCAGGGACCTGTTTTATTTTCCAGCATAAAATGTAAGTGCAATGTGACACAAAACAATTTCCTCTTCTAAATTGCTTAGAATTTTTAGGTTCCTTTTTTTTGGTCTCTGCTGCAGAAACCTCTGCTTCTTCTGCCACCCTTTTCTGGTGCCCTTCCTATTTGCCCCCGATCTACTAGTCAGGCTGGTTTGATCATTATATTTGGCACAGATTCCCTGCCTTTAAAAGGCCCACTACTTTGTCCTAATGGTGCTTTTATGATTTAACACAGGCCAGGGAAAGATCGTGTTAAATGTTGCTTTATGAGCCAAATACAGCCACCTGAACGCTGTGGAGTCAGGAGGCTGTAGCTATCGTCGGGGGTATCGCACTGCCTGTCAGTGCTGTCCCCTGGTGCCCTCTGTAGCCTCAAGTCATAGGACAGTTTTCTTTATATCTTTGCTGATTTCTCACCCTCCTGAGGAATGCTGAAGTGTCGAGAAGGACAGCGTGGAGGTATTCATTTGTCTGAGAGACACAGAGTACAACAAAGCTATAGCTCACAAGCTAAAATTCTTCCTTCTTTTTTAAGGAATATAGGAAATATGATTTCCTTTCTAATATGAGATGAATGGAATTCACTTCTGTCTTTCTGAAAACCACTGAGCTAGTGAAAAGTCAAAAAGCCTTCCACTTCTATTTTCGATTCTCCTTTTCCTGTTTTCAAATGTTTCATGAAGCACTCACTGACAGAAAATGCAGCTGAACCTAAAGATCACTCTTTACCGCTTGTTTGTTCCAGGCTGGTTGGTATATACAGGTTAACTTTTCTATGAGATGAAGTACCCATATATTTTTCTTGTGAATTTTTAGGAGCTAGCTGAGGTATAATCTGGCATTCTGTTTATCCATGTAAAAATCAAACTAGGTTTTTTAAGTGTTCAGGTTTTTTTCTTTCTTTCACAACAAATTATAGAAAAAGCATAGTTACATACAATTCTGGTAACACAGAATGGACCATTTTGGGTTCAAGTGAGTAACAGCGCTGTTGACCAACAAATAAATTTATGTGTGTGTGCGTGCTTGTGTGCACACGCATGTGTGTGCGTGTGTGCGTGCATCTAAAATAGCACTTACAGAAGTTGACACTCAATCATTGTCATCTACTGATGATTTTTTACCCTAAGACAAGATTCTTAACGTGATTTTTTACCCTTGTTGTCCACTGCCAGGTTTCAAGGTTTGGCTGAACTACAACACAGATAAGCAGACTATGCAATTGCAAAGAAATACCCTGGGGATGTATCACAGAACATGCACCAAACTCACTTTCAGCAATGCTAAAATTAAGACCACCGCAGACCTTAGTAAATTCACTCCTAAGTTATCACTTTAAATTTTCCATTAAGTTATAATAGCAAATGAATTCACAGACTGAGATAACAGATTATACAAGGAGCTATTCAACTATGTTATATTAGTCTATAAGGGTTCCTTCAGAGTGAGAGAGAAGCTGTAGCTATAGCAGAAAAAAGTTTCTCCTTTCACAGCATTTAATTTGAAGCATGTTTACTTTGGAAACTCTCTCCTTGGTTGTGGTGCAATGGGAGGAGTTTTCACAGTGGGCAATTAATTTTAATCAAAACCATCATCCATTTTAGCTAAGAAATATGTATGTTCAAGTAGTTTTGAAGAAAGCTTGCACCCTTTTGTCCTTTAAAAATACATAATCTGATTTGGCAGGGCACATTTATTTAAATACTCCCATTCTTGAGAAAATAAGCTAGATGAGTTGGTTTGAGACATTCATTAAAGCCTACTCCAAAACATGTTTTATATGAAAAATGGCTTTGCTACTGAGAATGATTGGTATGTCAAGAATTTCATTTCAGGCAACATTTTTGTTATTAGAACAAGCTTCTGTTGTCTACACAGGGGTTTTGTTCAGAAAGATATAATGCAAGATAGGAAAAAAAGCATCCTTCCAGTGTTCTTATCTACTATGCAATACTTCTATTGTAAGCATAGATAATAACAATTCTAATATTTTTTTCATTTCCTTGGGTGCTGCTTCTTACTCACATCTTATAACGGTCCTCATGATTTTACTGCTGCTTCTCTGGGGGCTAGAAAAATAATCAAAGAGCTTGTTTTTCAGTGAGCAGTGTACTTGTTTATTGAAACCTTAGAATTGGATGCCTTAAAGGTGATCTTTTAAATCCCTTTTTTGCCTTTGTCTATTTCCTGGGTAAAATACAAAGACTATCACATTAAAACATGTTTTCCTTATTGTTTTCTGCATCATTAAAACTTGACAGGCCCACTTCTCTCCTGTTTCCTTTTGAAAGAATACCAGTTTCTGAAAAGACAGGAAGGAGGGAGGACTGAAGTAGGACACAGCCTTTGGTGACATCACCATGCCAGTCCCCTCAAACTGCCCCAAGAGCCAAATCATCCATAAATGGGGAGGAAAATTAGAATCCAATTAAAGCCAAAAGAAACAAAACAGACCAATAGTTTGTTCAGTAGGTTTCTGTGGTTTCTGTTTTGTTTTGTTCTTGTTTATATCCTGTCCCACCTTGACTTTTGGAGACATTATTATTTCTCTCTTTTTTTGGTACACTGATAAGCAAGTTTTAAAATTCTCTCAAATCAATACAACTCCCCACTGTGTAGGACCATAAGTTTCTCTGGGTAGCAGAATCATGTTTCTCTCTTTCTTGGAAGACATCTACCATACTTTATTACTACAATGACTATTTTTACACAACCCTGCTTCCTGAACAGTAACCACATTTCCAGAGACTGTTTGCGTGTGCCAGCAGCAGATAAGGTTAACATCTTAAGCAACTCAGGCAACTAAGGAATGGGGGTAATGCACTGGGTAGTGCTTGCTCTCTCACTTCTCTTTTTGCTTGCTTTTTTAAAAGTTGTCCTATCCCATCCTGACAAAAAAAAAGGCCACTAAACCAGAAAATGAAAGTGTGTGTTACATGCTGGGAGGTAAAGCACCTGATTATTATATGCTGTCTCTGACGGTGGGCTGAGGAGACAGTGATCATCACAAGATCATCACAGCTATTGGAAGTGAAGCACCACACTTCATCACCTGATCACATGAGCTGCCAGGATCTACTGTGAAACCATTACGTGGTGGCCACAGCAACAAATGATTTTCTTAAAGCATTTTTTGCCTTGTCTAGTGTAAAGTGTACAAAGTACAGTGCAGCCGATACAAGGCAAAATACCTGGAGCTTCTTGAAACCCAGCAACTGTTTGGACACCATTGGACAAGGCACCCTAGAAGCAAAGGAAGCGAAAGAATGATGAAAGGGGAAGCTGGGATGACCTTGCCACCCAATGTCTCCTCTCAGGTCAATGTTAAACACAGCAGGAAAGGGAATAGAGGCCAACTAGCAATCTTCTGCACACCAGCTGAGTGAGCTGGATACTGCGTCCCGGGGGAAGTCCTGGAGCATGTTTTAAATACTCCTCTACCCTATCTCTAACCAACAGGATCCTGTAATTTCCAACCACTTCCCAGCTTGCCTGTCTCTGAATGTCAACAGTAGGTAAAGTTGACACACACAGCAGTTGAAACATTTAAAGGATGTGCAATAATTCACTGGAAGAAGTTTATTATCATCTGTAGTTGTGCTTGATTATTTAAAGGTCACCTCTCTTCTGAACAAAATCAGTTTTCCTTGCTTCCATTTTTACTTTAACATCCACCAAACTAAAATAATTAATGAGAAATTAAATATGTGGAAAGCAATGACTTTCATGCACCAAAGATCACAGAATCACTGAATCGTTAAAGTCAGAATGGACCTCTGGAGGTCATCTGGTCCAACTCCCTGCTCAAGCAGAGTCATTTAGAGCAGGTTGCCCAGGATCATGTCCAGACGGCTTTTGAATATTTCCAAGGACTGAGACTCCACAACCTCCCTAGGCAACCTGTGCCAGTGCTCAGCCACCCTCACAGTGAAAAAGTGTTTCCTGAAGTTTAGATGAAATCTCCTGTGTTTCAGTTTGTGCCCATTGCTTCTTGTCCTGTCAATTAAAGAGGATGTAATAGCCTGCAGTGAACTAAACAGATGGAAGCTACTTCATGTATTTCATTCTAGTGTCCAACTGAGGTATGTAGCACATGAGACTCTCTGGCAAAATCTTTGGTTCATTTTTGGGAAAGAAATGAAATTGCATGATGAAACCTTCTCAGCACTGTCAGCCACTCATGGATGCAGGGTTTGGCATTGGACATGTCTTTAATTCGAAAGGTGTGAAATATTACCTTCAGTCAACTCAACAAGCATCTTTCTTCCAGCCTTCAGCCTTCAAACCCACAGATCTCAGCAGCAAGTACCACATAAATCTTTAAAACTGGGCAGTAGGTAGAACCTGCTGCTTTTAATTCTCTTTCAACCTTTGCTGAGCTTTAAATTGCTGCTACAGCTACTTAATTTTCCTCCCCAGCATTACCAGTTGTTCAGGTTTTATTATAATTATAATTCATCAATTTTTTCTTCTCACTTGAATAGTGGAAGATAATAGCCATGTCACAGCGATGCAGCACCAGCGATGTCATGGCTGTGTCACTACAGGTAGAACGCCGGTGGCGGCTGTGTCACAGGGGGGTTGGTGACATGGGAGGCCCAGGATGGGTATAAAAAGGGCTGCAACAGCCCAGGCTGGCAGGCAAACATCCAGGTGAGCAAGGGCTGAGAGGAGAGGGCAGGGACGGGAGGGCAGGGTCTGCTGCCCATGGCAGTGGGGGTGGCTGCTCCTCCTTTGTTGCTTCTCCTACTACAGCTGGATGCCTGGACAGGGATGTGACCAGACCATGGCATGCTCCTGTCCTCTCCCTCCTCTGCCACTCAGATGGAGAATGTTGCAACTTTCTGCAAGGACATTGACCTAAGGATACGGAAACACATACAGCCCCAGTCTGTACACTATCATAGTCCTACAGGCAGCTGGAAAGTCCTTGCAACCCTGGACAAAGGGAGCTCCACACCACCCTCTCTCTCCGTACCTGTCATGGTCTTACAAGGAGTTGGAGGGTCCCCAGAGCCGTGGATAATTGGAGCTCTTCACCACCCAGCTTCTCTGCGTGAAACTTATCTCACTATAAAGTTTCTGATTCATGAACCCTTGGCTGCTTCTGGTTTGTGCTCTCTTTTTTGGGGAAACCTTTTGGGGCTTTTCCTTTTGCATAAAGATTGCATAAGGCTAAATTTCTTAGGAGAAGATCCCCCACTGTTAGGCCTTTCCATATAGATCAGCTCCTCGAGGGCAAGGACTCACCTTTCAATATCTTTCACCCCAATTCCAATTCTCCTTTTGGGTCACATCTTTCCAATTGGACGGAGAAACTTTGTTACCTGATAGCAAAACTGCTTTTTCTCCCATAAGGCCAGAGTGTCTTTTGCCATTCCCTTTTGTTTCATGCTCTTTGTTTAGTGAGAAAGGCAGGGTAGAGACTCTGGCCTAACTAACTCGAGGATATTTTGGGGAAATCTGCCTAAAGATAGGAAACGGGCAGGCTGTTTTGTTCTTCTTGCATGAATCCAGACCAAAAATTACTTTCTTACATGAGGAAGCACTGGAGTGGAACTGGAGATCACTTAGAATATAGTTGTGTGGTGGATCTTTTTTCCCCTTTGTTAAAAAAGGGTGTTTGATAAATAGCATAACGTAGGTAACACGGCAGAAAACAGATGCTGTAACAGAGACAGGGATCTAAGATTTCCTAAGGTATGGCATATTAACTTGACCTGATTACTATTTTAGTTTTATCATCCCTATTTTTTTTTATGGCTATTACAATAGTATCTGGAGGTTCCAACTGAGGTTAGGGTTTCATCGCTTTTTATACTATAAAAAGTGTAAAATAAGATTGTCCCTTCTTACTCATTGCAAGTTTATATGGTAGTTAAACACAGCACTGACATTAATGGTAACATCACAGAAAGATGTTCACAGTGATCCTTAAAACCAAGCCCTACCACGGCACACTGCAGTCTTAATTTTGGTGGAAGAAGAAGATGGCTCTAAAGAATAAACGGTCCTTATGTGAGCCTATCATTGCACTAAATTAACCAAGATTCCTGGCTGTAAACACTGAGATCTTCACCTGCTTCTTCCTTTGGCAAGGTAGTACCAGGAGTAACGTGTAGTTCAAGTTATAGAATAAGAAGAAACATATCAATCAAAATATTTGAAATGTAAGGCTTTCATTTCACCAACACTGCTAATTCCCTCTGCCTTTATGCCTTTATGCAAAGAAAGGTTTATCAAAAGAAACCATTTGGTGGTTTTCAGATGGTGTTAAGAAAATATTAATTGCCCTTTTATGGAGAAAAAGGAATAAAGTTAATTTAGATAGACTAAAGCTGCTGTTGTCTTTTGCTCTTGTAGTCCTGTTGTGTTTCTTTGAAGCCAAAGCAATAAAAATCTACATACAAAAGAAAAGAAAAAATATCTGCAAAGGAAGAAAATGTAGCCTATCTTTTCTAGTGTCTCAGAGAGAATATCTGTATTAAAAAAAATGCTCAGGCTACCTCTAAGCAGCCAGCACAGGATGCTAGAAGTGCTTTAATTGTGTTAGCATGGTACTCTGCTAGGTCTATTCATCTGGCTGAGGAGTACCATCAGCCTAGGGAAAGCACCCTATTAATACAACTGTACTTCTCCAGTGCCAGAGCTAGCCTGTTCACATCTAGAAGATATACTACACAATCTAGGCTTAGACTGAGTTTGTCTGGCTGTCAGAGAAGAACAAGGGCACGGTAGCACAGACACTCATGGACTGAGCGTTGAAAAAGCTTTGGCACAGGGTAAATAGGTGAGAAAAACAAATTTCACAAACAAGCAGGCCGTTTGCAGTCTGTGTGGTAATGAGAGTCTCTGTTGCAAGGGTTCTTCCAGCAGCACCTTCAACTGGATCAGGAGACACTCCCCAAACTGCTGTTCTGTTCAATTCTTATAGCCAGTTGAACCATCGTCCTGGGTGACCACTCCAGCATATGCATGATCCATCACTATTGAGTACCTTAAACTAAATAAAAAACATATCCTAACTATCTTAACTATGTACACAACATTGTCCTGCACAATCATTTCAACACCTGAAGGAACAGTTTCTACTGACTATTGTCAAGTATCTTATCTTGAACCACCTGGGGAGTCTCTGGGATGGCCAGATTCTCCACCCAGGGTATTAATCTGCACACTGAAGATGTGTGCAGACTAATAAAATGGTTAATATAAATGGCTGCTGTCACAAAGGAAATTTTCATCTCATTATTTTGGTTTCCAGTTTGTCTGCTGATCCTCTCATACTACTTTTAGTTTCTTCATATCTTATCCAAAATATATCTTGGTCCTTCAGGCACTGCCAGAAGTCAGCCTCTGTCCTCTAGAAGGCTCTGGAAGACTCTTTTTTTAAAAAAAATCTTGAATTTGCATAGTACTATGTGTGTGTCTAATTTCTATTGAGTTTGACAATTTTATGTAGCAAGCTGTGTTATGGTTTGTCTATGGCAACAAAGCTAGGCCTCTGCTTTACAGTATTTACTGCTCCTTACCCTGAGTCCTGTGCAATAGAAATGATCTATTCACCTGAATATGAACATCTGATTCGGAAAGTTAACAGTAGTTAGTAGTCAAACCAGAAAGTGGGAAAATGGGTCTCAACACTTCCTTTGCTTGAGTGACTGAATAGAGCAACGAGGTATCATGTTCAAAAATCAGTTGCCTGTCAGCTTGTACTGTGTCCCACTTGCACTCCAGTCAAAGGAAATCTGCTCAGTTGCTAATTTTTAATTTGCTATTATTTCTTGCTTTTGATAATCCTATCTAAATTTGGATCTTTACTTCTTAGCTTGGATATGGATTTATGATATCTTCATTGTGGCTAACTTTGTAAGAGAATAATTTTTCTCTTTACAAATTGGTTGATACATGCTTGATGCAAATGTATTGACAAACCACAGTGAAACACCTGCACTAGATTGAAACGGCCTTTGAAATGCTGATGTTCTCCAAAATATGCAAATATACTATAAGGTCTTTCCTGTATCCCTCTACCTGGGACATACTCATGATGTCATTTTAAAGAAGATAATGTACCTCCTGCCAATTTTGAAAATGAAAAGAAAATTTGATACTTCTGTTTCCACTATTTTACTAATCTATATTAGTAAAGCTACTTAGCAGCTATGTATGGTAGAAATCAAACATGAACAGATATACAGAAAAGCTTTATTTGTAGTTGCCTTTCAAAGGTAATCCTAGACAAAAGGCGTGAGATTTGCTAGCCAAAATTATATTTAGCATAATTTTAGCCATCCTTCCTACCTCCTTGCTCCAGAAGGACAGAAGTCTCCCATAGGTCCTATATTATCTGTTAGACCATGTGCAGGTGTCTCAGATACTCCAGGATGTCTAAAATGCCATTAAATGCCTATGAATTCAACTCCAAGTGCCCCTTCTACTCTCTATTATACTACAACACAATTAACTTTTAATTGAAATTTAAGTTAAAATAATGTCGTTGGTTATATTTTAATTTTTGTCTTCATTTTCTCATGATATTTTGGGTTTTTTAAGCTTCTTGAGAGACAGTACTTTAGAGAAAAATAAAAAAAGATTAATGTGTACACTATGTACACTGGTGAGGCAGAAGGGACTGGTGCGTGAAGTCCACAGAGCTAGGGTGTAATACTGGCAGCGCTTTCAGCAGACCATGCATTTGAATTCCTAGCCTCTTGCAGTAACCATTGTTGAACTTTGTTTTGTTCAACAAACTTCAGACATCAGAATATATTTTAAAAGGCCTATTGCAAAGTTTTTCAAGAAGCTTTACACATTTTTAATCATATGCTTTCAGATTTGCTTCCTTGAATTGAACTGCTTGCCCTTTTTCCTCAAGCAGGTAAATGAGGACATAGGATCTTACCTGTTTACGGTGTACCCAATCTACTGACTTGGACTCACTTTCTTTACAAAATGACATTGTTACCAAATAGTGAAGTCTTAGTAATAAGCCCCAAGACTTCTGTCCATCCATCTGAATCAGCAAGCAGTTACCTTTCCTCGACTTGCCCATAGTGAATCAGTGTTTGGAGGAAGAGGTGATACCCAGGTGCTCAGAATTCCTTTAATGCCCTTTCATTTTGGAGCAGCTTCCTGTGGTTCTTGAGGAAGAATGAAATGAGGCATCTAATTGCAGGGCAGAATTCATTATCCACTCTTTCTACAGGCCACCACAGGAAAGGCCAATGCCGAATCATCTGGGGAACTCAAAAGAACGCCAAGAGTAAGAACAATTATCTTACTGGAGTAATCAGTAAGAAGTTTGCTGAATGAAGAATGTATTACCTTAAATCAATTTCAACACCCCTGTCTGTAGACAGAATTTTAGGTAGTACTACTGAGTGCATATAGTCACAAAACAATGATTTTCAAATTAATTTCAGTCATTAGTATTTGAGGTTTTGCACAAGCTGCCAAGAAAAGAGCATTTTCCTACAGGATTTTTAAGTTGCTCCTGGAGTGTGGATAAGCTCTAGTGTGTGCAGGTACTGCATATAAATTAGCAACCACATCTAAAAGCAATGGGGTGAAAGAAGACCTTTTAAAAAGTGGTATTTATTTTATCAGGAAAGTGTTATCACAATTGTCAATAAATTCATATTTTCACTAATAATTTTATCTTTGATGTATTTTTCTCATACTTTTTGCACAGGAAAATTGAAATAAGAGTTCCTTCCATACAGCCAAGATGGATCCATTTTAAATAAAAACCAGGCTAAGAGCATGAAACTTTTGCTGAAAGCTTGTTTCTGTTTTATTGACCATTATGCATTTCAAGATGTCCCAGATGTAGCAAAATAAGTACGAAGACAGATAAGCTTCAATGGGTTTATTTCCAGGTAATGGTGAGCCACTCCCAGGAAATTAGATGTAGCCTGCTGCTTTCGCATCTAGCTAGTTGCTTGCACTTTTTTTCCCCCCAGACAATTAAGGAAGCAAAGAAGAGTGCTGGAACTGAACAGATGAAAATGCATTTGGGATTGTCTAGGAGAACAAACTCACAGCTGTGACTTCATTGTTGGCTCATTTGGCACATGCTGTTGATATGGTCAAAGTGCTTGGCTACATGGGTGGATGTCGACAGATCCTGAGCTCAGTGCTGGCTTGTACAGGGCACCCTTATCCAAAACCTGTGTGTCTGCATTTACCATTTTGTCTTCTGATAGCACCTCACACATCTGTATTTCACACGGACAAGCTCACAATAGCCAAACTAGCAGAGTGGTGGGGAAGTGTGAAGGTCCGGCTGGAACACACACTTAACACAAGTTAGCTCACTAGAGAGAAAGGTTGTCTATGGTTCTTGTCTACTTCGCAAGGCTCAGGAGAAAAAAACAAGCATGCCATCAGCAGAGAGTGCAGGCAGGCTGAGCTAGTATAGATTAAGTAACAACTGACAAGATATGAATTTGCCGGTCAGCACATGCATAGTTTGGGCAGGCCATTCAGACTTCCTGAACATCACCCTGCTAAGCACATAGCAAATCAGAAACATGCCCCAGGATGTGGCATGCAATAATTATAAAAGGCTGAATAAAAGGGCTACATTTATGTCTCTTCTCTTCTACGTTGTATGGTTCTGTATTTTACAAGCTGTCCTCTTATATGGGAATCTTATTTTCAGTTCATACACAAGCACTATATGAGCAAGCAGTAGCCACACTTAAGCACGTAAAGCTATTTAAATTTGAATAACATTTTAGAACACCAAAGGAAATAATATTTCATAAGTAAAGTTTGTCATGGTTTAAAATAGGGAAAAAACTCTAGAATAAGATTTCCAGTTTGGTTGTTTTGCTTTCAATCATCAGAATACACACGAGTTTTTCAACTCGTAGAGCAGTGTCTTAAAACTAATGTGCTATGAAAGTAAAATGACTTTGTTACACTTTGCATGCTTTTCTTCCTTATCCAAGAGTCTTCTGACAGCCATCTAATACCGGCTACATTTTCAAATGTCCCTTCTTCTCCTTATTGCAGATAATTGGAAGCATCTGCTCCATTCTCAGAGTGTGCACTCCCATGCTTATACCTGAAAACTGATCGCAGCATATCCAAACATCTCTTCATCTTCCCAGCATCAACATCATTTTTTAGCTCTGGTCATGTACTGGAGCAAAGAGTTGGTTATTTTAAGTAGTCATTCCTTGATTTATGTCAATTTGAAGAAATTGCAGAACTGATGTAATTTTCAAGTCAATTCTTTCTCCACATGCCACATGTGAACTAAAAAGAATGTGCTTTCCAAAAGAGGTTCAGTGGCTGGTGCTCAGTGATAGGTTCCTTAGCCATTCCTGAAATTTTGCAGGTGTTGCAACTTGGCAAAATGCAACATGCCAGCAGCAACATGTTCTGTGGTACAAAAGACGCCAAGTGTCAGAGGTCTGGTTATGGAAACAATTGGTCTGGGCATGCCATTCCTTTTGGTTTGTGAGGATCCTCTCAGGCTGACTGCCCTACATACAATCAAAGAAAGAGATTCTTACACGTTGAAAGGATCCAGTAGGTTTATTTCCAGTACTACTTTTTGCAGCTTTTGCTGGTTACAAGGGCCAAGAGTCTGAGAGTGGGGACTGTCTCCATGAGTATGTTCAGCTTGTGACAGGTTTAATCACAGAGGTAAGGGTGAAATAGGGTCTGCAGTTCTGCAGCAGAGGTTCATATTCTGTCTATGGAGGAGACTGTATTTACCTATAGGTGGTAGTTCCCATTCAGAAGAGTTCAGACACAAAATGTGCAGATTGCTGGTGCATGACAGCATTGCACAAAGAAGGCAAAGTTAAAGGAGCTTAGATTACCTTAAGTCTTGCTTTCTTGCTTTTGATAAGTTTTGCAGACATTGTTCTAACAGATTTCAACATCCCCCAAGAAATAGATATCTCGAGTCTAACTTGATAATGCATTTTTGACACTGAGAATGATCAAGATCTTTAATTTATGTCTACAATAAAATTAGGTGTCCATCCTCCTGTGATAGTCAAAGAAGTCCAACCTACAAAACCAATGAGTCTAGTAAGTGATTCGGCTCACCCTGAGGTAGAGACTCGCTCCCTGGGCTCTCTCCACTGACTCTGAAGAGAGCTCAGACACCTGTCTCTGAAATAATAACACCTATAAGTAGATAACTAAGGCTGGTTGTCTTCAATTGTAAATTGAAGACCTCCCTGAATCACCTGTTATCATTGCCCTGAAAGGGACCTGCTTTTGTAGGAGTTAATGGAGCTGTACATGAGTACTTGGGGTGCTACTGTGCAAAGTAGGGGACATTGTGGGTTTTCTAAATCCTTCTTCCCACTCCTGGTCACTTATTTATGAAGCAAATAAGATGAAAATGCCTTTTCCTTTCTCTTTCCCATGACCCTGTTACAACACATAACCCTTTCTACCATCCTCTCTTTCTCTTTAAATCATTACCATTTTGAAGCTACTAGCACGCACAGAGTTGTTTCTCCTTGTCTGCTTATGGACTTGTGTGTTGCAAGTAGCAGTTTAAAGGGTGACTGAAAACACAGTGGTATTGTAGCCTGAACTGCAATCAGACCACTTTTCGGCAAGCATCCAAGCCTGGCCTCCCATCCCTCTACATTCCTGGAGGTCCTCACTGCTTCCCCCACCACTTTTGTGCTATCTGTCTCCCTTTAACTTCTTCCTTCATCTTACACACTTACACACTTCCCTTCAAAAGTACCACAACCTATCTTCGAATCCCCTATGCCTTAAAATCCTTCCCTTGTAGCCAGCATTTGCCGACACAATTTTTCCTTTTCTTGAAAATAGTGTGACCCCTTTGTGAACGTCTTCCTGCAGAGAACATTTCTGCAAAATAATATTTGTTAAAAGCTTCAACCAGCTGACAGTTTGCAGCAAGTAGCTTCTTTCTCTGGAGATTTTTGCCAACAGTCATGCTCAAGTGCCTGGGGCTGGGCAAGGCTGGCTCAATGACTGCTGTACACACCCGGGAACTGCCTGATTCATGTAAATCAGGCAGGGCAAAATGCTTTCTGGGTGAGGAAGGGTATGTCTAGAGAGGCAGATGCCTACAGGTGCAGTACATCTCTAGTCTGGAAGCTGCGTACTCTATCTGATATATTCTGCGTCTTAGGAAGGCCTGACATCGTATCAGCTTGGCTACCTGATGTCCACTAAAGGAAGGAGTTTCTGTCAAAAGAAACTACATCAGTCTACACAATGAATAGAAAACTACATTCATCTTAGTATCGTTTTTATTTCATATTCTTTCTGTATTATGCAACTGTCCTGTTGTCCATCTCCAGCTCTTGCTTTCCTTGCTGGACATTCAATAAGATTTTCCATTCTGAACTTTCTCTGCTATTGGATGCTTTTTTGTCAAAAGTATAAGCAGGTCTAGCAGCCACTCTTCGGAGAAGTAGGCTAGCACTCAATTAAGGTACTTTAAACTTCAGTGCACCAGACTCTCTAATGGCCTCTGCAATCTGAATACAGAAGAAGTGGTTAAGACAAGATACCAGGCTGCTGGGACTCGGTATCAGATCTGTTCAAAGGTGATGGAGAAAAAGTGAAGAGTCAGAAGATCCAGAATTGCAATCCTTACCTATCCCCAAGCCTGCTAATCACTCCCAATTTCTTTTTTCGCAGGTCTTGTCTTCACTAATGGTTGGCAAGATCAGACCACAGGTCATCAACTTAGTGTGAAGAAATTGTCAGCATAACCCAAGCAGAGCGTTTAATAGCTGAATGGCTTTTCTTGAGTAACAACTCACACTTGTAAATGAATCATGCTGCAACAGTCTCACTCTAGGCTAACTCAACATACCGATTTAACTCGCTTTTCAGAACTCGTGTTCTGAATGTGGAAACATTAAATCTAGGTCAATATTTTCAGTAAATTCAATAAATTACTCACTGTGTCAATTATTTTCTTTAGATCTTTTGTACCACAAATTTTCTACCTCATGCTACGGAACCATTTTAGCGTTCAAGGAACGAAAACATTCTTATCTGCAAAGGAACTGTGCAGACACGCATCTTAATTCTGAATTTAACATCGCTAGGTATAGCATAGCAGGAAGTAAGCGACTTTCACCCCACCACACATTTGATTATCTTCAGACTGAGACGTACTTGTGTCTATATCAGCTTATTCACGAAGTCAAGAAGGTGAAAATCCTCCAGTAATGCAATAAATTTTTTATATTCCTAGAAGCAAGTCATTAAGCAATTTGTCTAAGATTGGCTGGAAACTGTAATATAGCTTCAGATCACTTGCCTGATCTTGTAAATCAAAATGTGCTCATTATGATTTAGCAAATCATATTTTTTTAACTTATTTCCATTTTTATTTTTGCAGCTTACATGTAGGATTATCAAAATCACACCAAAGTATAAATTAAAAGTAAAAATGAGCAGTAAAAAATGGATAATAGTCTCCTGTCTTCGTTAGATTGATAGGCTTTTGACAGAAGTGAACTGTAAGAAAAACTTGAATGAAAGATATGGACATCTGATATGCAAAGTTGAATAAGCAGTTCTAAAAATAAGGGCTGGGCAGATGAAAGAAAGGCAAGAATACAAGCAGGATGCAAAGAGATGGTTTGGAGGGCACACTGGGAGGCTCGCCAACATGGGGAGGGGCAGATTTAGACACACCGTCATAAAAAATTCACAGAGCTCAACTGCAGTAGATCAAAAGTTAAAAGGAAATCTTTCAGTAAAACCCTGCCAAAACTGACATGCTCAACATGCTGTTCTTTACAAAGCTTGAACTGAGATGCTGCCATAGAAGTTTCTGTCGTATTGGCCAGCTGATGCTCACCAGCTGTGGCAGGTGGTGTTGAAACTGGCAAAGGAGTCCCACTCTGTCCGCCAAATTTACCTTCCCTTCTCTCTTAAGTGTTCCTTTTGCTTTTCACCACTGTCACAGCCATCCTCCAAAACAGGTCCTCTTCCTCTGTTGCACTCTCTGCGAAAACTCAAGAGTGTCAGGCATGCAGGACCACACAGTCAGAACCTCCGCTCCCACTCACTTCCAAAAATTAAACCATTCTCCCTCTCTGCAGCCTTGACCTGCTAATGGTGGTGGTGGGAGGAGTAAACCGTTAGTGCTGCTCCACTGAGTTTGGATTTGAAATGTTCAGCATGCCATTCATTAAAGCTGTAATTATTAATAGGTATTTTTAAAAATAGGCATTGGTGTCATGCATTATTTTTTTCACAGCTTTAGTTCTGATGACTGAGGAACTGCCAGAAAGAAGAGAGACTGTTTTCACACTTGGACTTGTTTAACCAGAACTTTTTATCTTCAAGTTGAAGATACCATTCTGAAGAGTCCTGCTTTTAATGCGTTTTCCAGGTATATTGACTAATGTACAGAGAAGAGAGGTCAAGTGACAACTATGTCCAAATAAAATTAGACACTGCTGAAATCACAATCTATGACTTTCTTAGTTCTGAATCTTTTTCCCAAGCCATTCGCTATCAGGGGTTATCTAATTACATAATATTTTACACAATAAATGCAAGCATTATGCTTTGTTGGCATACCTTACATCTCCATTAGAAGAAGCTAATTAGACCATATTTTTCATGTACAGGATGAATATGCACTGTCTGAACGCAGATACATGGTGTTAAATGTTATGGTGATTAACAGTGGTTCAATGTACAATTATACATTTTGGATTTGAACTTCACTGGTAACAACACCAATGATGTACAACGTTTTCCATTAACCCACTAAGGTTTTGGGACAGTGAACCATTAACTCAAAGCTATTTCCCTTCTGAACACCTAACGGTATTTCCCTTCTGCAGACCTAAGACCTGTACCTAAGTACATACACTGATATTAGTGTGGCCTCATTCTTGATTGTCACCCTAGTGCTTCCATAATGCAAATATTAATCTCTAAAACAAGTCATCAGCTGTATCACATGCCAATTCTTTCTGAAGCGTGGACACATCGTGAACCACATGGCAAATACTTAGTAGGGTTTCAAGTGCATTTGCAAAGCAGGCTGTTAGAAGCAGTTTTTTGCATTTAAATGGCATAAAAGGTTGAGTTTATTCTAAGTTCTATATTACGTTTGACATTTGGAATTTAATACAAAACAACAGGAACAAACTAGAAGATAGCTTTCGTACCTATTTTTGGCTGGAAGAAGTCCTTAACACGCTGCAGCTTACATGACAGGGCCATTTCCTGTCGCAGGACATTCCCATCAATAAACAGAGAGAGATTGGGAAAGCCAGGGATGAGAAATTAAATCCCTGAAATGCTTCATTTTGAGACCAGGACAGGAAGTGGTAAGAACAGACGTTTATTTTTATTCTGAGTGTCTCAGTTCTTGGGAAATGAGCAAACGTAGCGTGACTTGTATTGGCAAGCAGTGAGTCATTGATCCATTTCGTTGATAAAAGTATGGGAAAAGTATCCCTCAAAGAGGAAATAAACTGTTGAATTCAGAGCTTTACCCTCGGCTGGGGCAAAATTCTTTTTCTGCAGCTCTATTGTTGCACCTGACCATGTGAACCACTGTAAAAATTATGAATTTAAATACATAATGGAAAAGAAATAGTCAAGGAATGACAGCTAATCAACTCCATTTTCCCGATAGCCCCTGATTTGGTGTTATATGGTCTTCTGATTTCACAGACTCATTCCACTGACTGCTGCAAATATTTTCTGAATACTTTGTCTTTTAGAAACATAAAAAAGCTATAGGCACGGTTCCCTGGTGGCATAACTTGCATGTAAAGATGCCTCTTATGTGTCTTTCTTGCCATTACTTGAATCCCATACAGCACCCTACTCCCCTAAGGTAGTGCTTCCTACTCAAGGAGCTCAACTGTGGGCCTGCTGATGAGAAGTTTATGGCCAAAAGAGGGGACATCAGGACCCAACCTGCTCCCTAGTGCTGTGAGTTTGCACCAAGGAGCCCCGGTGAGGGAGGGGGACCGCTGCAGCTGGTGTTTTCCAAAGAACGAGGGAAAGGTGAATTCCAAATTGCACCATTGACTCCCTGACTTCCTCTGGACCTTCATGGTACTCCTTCCTCCAAGCGGCTGAAAAGGAGCTGTGCTAGCTCCGTCACTGCAATTCAGAGTCCCACTAGCACCTCATTAATCTTATTTGCAGCCTTGAAATCCAGACCAGGCCATTAGATTATCCAATTTGACTTTTCTCAGGCTATTGAACTCCCCCCCAAAAAATGGTTTCTGGCGCACCTCAGACTGAGTTGTGTGGTATATTTCTACATGAATTCAAAGCTAAGTGATGCAGGATTCAGAATTTGACATGGGGTTTTTTTCTTCCTCAAAAGAGTGTTTAATGTTTCTGCTTGAGCCTTCCTTTACCAGTGAAACTAGTAGTTACTAGTGAAAAGTAACTAGAAACAGGCAAAGAGAAAAATACATCCTAGGGAGAAAGAGAGAGAGAGAAGGAGCAGAGGAGAAAAGGGAAATGTCAATATAATCAGCACTGCAGAGATGGAGCAGTTCCAAGCCTGTATTAGGGCAACTGGTCATTCAACTTGATCTTGGATTTGTCAGGAGCGCAGAGCCTAACCCATCATTCACTGAGAATACACTGTTCCTCCTACGTTGACTGCATTTTTAGAAAAGTCAGCATTTTCCTTGAGAAAACTTTTACAGATGCTCTTGGGTATTGAAGAATACCAGCCTTACCAAAAGAAGAGCCTTATGCTTCTTGTTATTCCCAGCCTCTGACTCCTCAGAGTGTCATCTGTCATCTTTCAAATCATTTTTTTGTCAGAATGTGACTTTTTGATTAGGGTTTTTTCACCTTCTGTCTGGTTGCTTTTACATTTTTCTCCTTCTTATTGAAGCAAAAAGTTTTCTCTTGTTGTTTCAGCACAGCTCCCTTTATGTTTTGCTTTCTATTTCAGCAGAGTGTTGTATGTAATAAGGGAAATTTCCAAAAGGGCTGAGGGTCAGACTTTCAAGTTTGCGGCACTTGATGGCTGCGTATGTTTGAACTGAATATCCATTCAGACAGCTATAAAGGTTCCCTGTTGCACAGCGCTTCAGCAGATTGAGCATGGCCACGCAACACAATGCGCTGGTGCCTTACAGATGCCCGAAGCAAATCCTGGTGAGCAGGAGCAGCCATGTGAGGCTCAAAATCAGGATTTCTGTGTCAGAGTGCCTGGGCAACATGATCTTGCCCCTCCCAAAGCAATTCAGGTCAGTATTGCACTGACGCGGTGTCATTGTCCCTTCCAGATGGGTAACTTGAATTACATCTTGACTTAAGGCTGATGTGGAAGAGGCACTTTTCCTTCTCAGCTTGCTGCACATTGTGAAAGAG
>NW_009187522.1:20161-25219 GCF_000690835.1 Fulmarus glacialis
CGTTCACTTTCCAATCCCTCATTCTGGTCTTGAAGGTTGCACAGCAGCTGTGGTCTTTAAACATGCCTGATGAGCTGTTTAGGCACAATCTCTCTTATATGTGACTGGAGTATCTGTTGAGGTCACTGTACTTCACCAGCAGCCTAACTTTAAATACCTCGTTCATAGTTCTTGACTACTTTTATTATTATTTTGCTTAAAACTGCAAGTGAAAAATTCTATTGGCAGATCAGAATCAAAGTCATCACCTTTAAAGCGAAAGGAGATTTTGTGTCCCAAATTCAATGCCTGAATGAAGTTCAGCTTTGGGAAGTTTTCTTTGCCATTTCCTGAAAAATATTTGTATGTTTTGGAGTGGACACTCTGTCCATGGCAGATTTGTTATCACATATTCTGATTTTTTCTGCATTTTTGCTGCTACCCATGTAAAATGATCAACTTATTTTGCATAATGTGTCCACAAATAAAAGGAAAAACTAAGCATTTTATAAATCATCTGACATTCCAACAGTATGCTGTTTTCTGACTTCAGATGACTCATTGTCATAGTCATTTGTTAGCTTGTTCATCTATTAAATGTAACATGCTCTATAACAAGTGACCCATTTCATTTTCAGTTCTAATTTTGCCTTTTTGGAGCCTCCTAGTCCAATTTTTTCCTAGTCTGAGTGCCAAAGGTTAACATCTTACAATTAGACATCTAAACAGAAGTGGGCCATAGTGACTGCTAAATGAGCAAAGCAATTATAATTGTGCAGCTTCAAGCATTTCTTCTACTAACTTTCTGTAAATAAAAACTTTCCTCAAAGATTTCAACACAGTTCAATTCTGAGCTAATACTAACTATAAAAGTTATTCCCAAATTCAAATAATTCTGAAGTTATGAGTAACAAGACAATTACCATAGAAGTCTATAGAAATGTAAATTTTTTAGGTGTTTTGCTCAAATTAGAACACCTTCTTATTACATATAGACATAGAATATAAGCACAAAGCACATTCTTATATCAGATATTCTTGCTGATTAGTACAGCTTGATTAACACATATTGATGGAATGTGACCATTGACGCCATTACAAAACATACACTTTAATAGTGTTCAAGATTGTTGATGTCTGGCAAGCTCTATAACTGCTTTAATATTTTATAGTAATAGTATTGCATTGATTTCCTTTAGGTATTTTTTTCCTCTTTATCGAGCTTGTGGATCTACTACAGCTTCTTTGCTACTTGTGTCCAATGCCTTTCAAGATCTGTGTGCCTTTCCTCTCATTCTACACATTTGTTTTTCAGGTCTTCCCCCTCTCTTCCAAGAAGGCCAGTGTAAATAAATGATTTCTGAGGCCATAAAGGCTGTGTAAAATGTCTGAATGACAAAGTAATGAACACTCTTTGTGACTGGAGTCAGCACAAGTGTTTATTGCTAAGCAACAAAGACTGATGTCAATGAGTTTTGCCAAATGCAGATGGTGAGTAGGTTTGTTGAAGAAATGAAATAACTCTAACATAACTCTTTGCAGCAGATTCAAATATAATAGAAATAAAATGCACTCAACTGGTCAGAGTGAAGGGCTCCACAGAGAGGAATGAGGTTAATGTAATAGTTTCTGCTGGCTTGGCCTGTACTTTAGGGAGTTGCTCATATGTGAGAGTATTCCTAACCTATCTCAGCAAGACTTAAGGAAGGAAAAACATCTGCAAAGCTTCCCTAAAGCGCCTGCCTTCTCAAAAGCTGTCGTTCAGAATGTTATTGAGAACAAAGGAAGGACATAATACATCGTACCTGGATGGCAGAGAGGGGGCGTTTGGAATATGCAAGTACAACCTTACTGGTCACTTTAGTCTCTTACAGCGCAAACAATTTCTAGTCCTGTTCAGCAAATGCCTTTGTGTTCTTTCTCTGAACGACTCACCAGGTGTGACTGGTGGGCTGAGATTGGTGATTATGTCACTGCAAAGCTGAATGTGTGCCCTACGGGGAATGTCCACCAAACTCCTTTTATCCCTGTTTGAGACCAGATCTGCCACAGTGGAGAACACGCTCATTTATCTGCTTTGAGCACACTGATGAAAACATGGTAATCTTTACATATATCCTTTAGGCAGAGCTCACTGTCAAAATCAGATGCAAATTTTCCTTATTCCCACAGAGAACGGACAAAAGCAGACCTTAGTCCCAAGCCATGAGAAGTCCTGCTTCTCTGCAGGGGTGGTATGCTTGGTCTGAAGAACATGAAACCAAATGGCTGTCGGTTAGCACTTAAATATGCTGGAGGCAATCTGCTCTGGTTCAGTCAATCAAACTGCTAAAATAATTCGCTATAACTCACCTCAGGTGCAACCTGCTCTAGGAAGCAGCTACCTCCTTCCCTGGAAGACATCTCACCCACATACCTTGCTCACCCTCCCAGCTTGTACTCAGCTTAGAAGATCAGTTCTACTGCCCGACTCTCAGATGTCCCTCATTTTCTGTGTACAGAGACCCAATGCTCAGCCCAGAATTCCTGCTCCTTGGCCCTAAACTGGATGACATGGAAAGACAGGCACATTCCCATGTTCTCAGCCTCCACAGCAAGTGAGTCACCCTTGCTGGCCTGTACCAATAGTTATGTTGGTGCAGGGCCTGGAATAGTAGGATAAGTACATAAAATAGTGTGATGATGGCAATAAAGTAAACACACACATGCACACACACACGCACACGAAACCAACCCTACATCTTGTTATAGCAAGTGGTTTAATTTGCTTCAAAGTAAAGATGTTGCACCTCGGGCAACTCATTAAACAAGTCTCTTGCATCTGAATGAAAAATATAATGTGTATGAAAGTTACTATCTTAACTTGAGTGAAAGAAAGATCAGCCAGAGCTCATGTGGGGTTCAGCTGGGAAAAATTATTTTACTTAGAGCTATTTTTATTTCTCTTAGTTGTGTTAGGCAACCAGCCATATCGTATCATACAGCCACAGCAGAAAGACATGAGTGGCTGCTTAGAATTAGGTAAATTCACCTAATAAAACATTAATCAGTTTTGAACAGTGATTGCATTTGGAAAAAATTTTAGGAAAGATTGTCTTTTTTTGCCACTTACTTTGCTGCTTTGATGTGTTGTCGGTGTTTTGGGCTTTTGAAAGGTTTGGATCATTCAGGTTCAGTTTTGCGGAGTTTTGTAAATGTTCATAAGCTAGTGAGAATAAATGTTTTTTCAGAGTTTGAGTTATTCACAGATTGTTCGCTTTTACAGCTCACTACTGGATATTTGCCCACATGGTATGTTTCTGGTGTCTGATCAGGCAAGCAAAAATCCTAAACAGCAAAAATGGTGAACTGGTGAAAGTGGTAGTGACAAATGCATGCTAGCTAATACAACCTGATAATTGATTTCTTGGATTTTTTGGATTTAAAGATATTTTCAGGAACACTCAGCCATTTAAATATTTAGGATATAGTGAGAAATATCAGCTGGGCAATGGAAATTTCATTTGAATTTCAGCTGTTTAATTGCAAACATCTTTATGAATCTGTTTGGACTGGGGAGAAACTCCTGATTTTTTCAAACAGTCCTATTCACTGTGCCTTTTCTCTTGATCATCAGGCATGTACACAAAGCCACAAAATTCTGCTTTCTCCATCTCTAATGCACTGCTGAGATATTTAGCACTCATGTAATTTAGTCTTAAAAGCTATTAATGCACTTGGTAAAGATGAAAAGCGAAATATGAAATCTTGTCAAGCCTACTGAAAGCTGTAGTCAGTCTTTTTTAATAAATGTTTTTCAGAAACTCAGTTTTGTCTATGTTAAATGCACTTTTCCAAGAGTAGCACTGTAGATTTAGTACTTAGAAAAATCTGTTGACAGCAGCTGGATTCTGAACTCTTTATTAATCTGCAAAACATCCAGAGTAGACGCAGAGACAGCATAAACTTTTCAACCCCACTAAAGTTCTTTGCCCTTGAACTGATCAGACCATCTGTAGACGAGACAGGACACTTCTGTTTCCACGTCCATTCAGCTGTCAGCCTTTCCACTGAGCCTGGCAACAAGGGCTTGAATTAGTGTCAAAATATGATGGTGGGTATCAAATATTGAGCATTGTGGGCTTGGATCTTGAGTTCCCACACACCACCTGAGTGGCTAGACTATAGAGTGTCCTTTGACCCAACAAGTAGGTGCTGGTTGTTCTTAAGAAAAGGAATGACTCCACCAAGCCAGGTCTGGAGACACCGACTGCCCAGCCACCAGCAGCCCTGGGCACCCCCACTTGGTTGCTGGGGGGCACATGCTCATGACCCTAAAGTGGGCAGAACTTCCTCAGCCTGAGCCTCCACTTCCTAAATCCCAGACAATTTCTGCAGCTATGGGGCTCCTTGCAATGCTTGGGTTTCTCACCCAGCACGCCCAGTGTGCTCTCTGGTTTCAGCTCCTTCTGACTGTGAGATGGCTGCAGGCAAAAGGGACACCCGACACGGGGCAAACTCTTTGCAACCAAGGAGTTACAAAGTCTGTTGTCACACAGGGTGCATCATAATGTCCCACTGAGTGTAGTCCTTCTGTAAAATCAGTTTATTGCAGCAAGTGCAGAGCATCTTACTCTACCTTTCTTCCCAGGCACATTTCCTATAATTCGAAGCCTGCACCTCATGCATCTCAGTTGTAAGGGATATGAAATTCATACTCACGCTTAGGAGAACATTATCTAGCATTTTACACATAGTCTGCCCCTTAATTTTGATTGTAGTAAACTTGAATTAGAATATCAAAGGGCCTTAACAACTTTATGGAACATAGAAATTTGCTGTCATTGTGCTCTGAATTCTGAAATAACGGACCTAATTTCAATTTCATCATGAGATTTTTAAAAGGCAAACCCTTCAGTCCTTGGGAAAACCTCCAAATTCAATTTATTATTATATTATTATTCTTATTTTAAATAGACTTCAACAATCAAGAGGTAAGTTGAGATGAATAACCAGTCTCAATTTACTAGCTTTCCTATGGTTATCCAAATCTAACATAGAATCAAGATCTTTTAAATTGCAACCACCTATAATGTTAGT
>NW_009187522.1:25316-46559 GCF_000690835.1 Fulmarus glacialis
GTTAGTTGCAGTTTTAATTACACCATAGATTAGGCAACCCTTGTCTAATCAGATCCCTTTGTATTTGTGTGGTAATATTGCCCCACAGCTATTGATGTCTGAGCAGATATACAGCTCTCTTTCAACCAAAAGCAGACATAGCAAAAGCCCTTTGAAAATCAAATCTTCCCCTCAGAGCAAGGTAGAGTCTGGAAAATTCCACTGAGTATGGAAAGAGCAAATTGCAGGCAGCATCCTTCTTATGTATTAATTGAGAACAATGTTAGTATATTATAGTACCCTTATAATAATCTAATATATTAAAAAACATTAAAATATTATGAGCTATTAAAGCCCTGATGCTGATTTGGTGTATGTATCTTTTGGCCGCCAGCCGGTATTGTCGAAATGCTGTGAAATGATCCCGTTCTGGTGTGAAGATGGAAAAGTTTGAAAGCCTTGTTCTGTTCTGATTCTTTTTGTCCAGGATGTGTCTTACCCGCTATCACATTAATAAGGGGGCTGCAATGTACACTGTAGTGTTACGAAATGTGACTACATCTCCCTCGGAGAAAACAGGGAAGATCATTTGAGAATACAACTGTTAGCTGCTCCTGGCTGTGGCCCCAGAAGCCTTCTGGTAAATCTGACTTCAAAATTCAAACTTTCAGCTACGTCAAGATGTATCAAATGAAAGTGCATTTATTTGGCTCCTGCGCTGTATATTGAATTGTCTGGTAACTCACTAACAAATTCATATCTTGTCTTTTTAGAGAGATGGAGGAAAATAACTGGCCTCAAAGGAACTACCTTTCAGAACAAGCATGTTTTCTCAGTGTTTTCTTAGAGAAGGAAACAAGGAAAAGTAAGTAGAAGCAGACGGCATTTTATTTCAGAAAACCACCTCTATGTTTGCTATTAGGCCCATGAGCTTCCGTACCTATTGCTGGGAAAGGTTTGAGAGAAATGAAGTCAGGATGTCGCACCAAAATCAGTGATATCTAATAATCAGTCACAACAAATATTTTCCACTATTTGTTATTGAAATCTTGCTTGACAGAGATCTAGAGATCTTCTTTGACTCTCAAGTCAGCTTCTGGAGGAAATAAAATACCATAAACAGAGGCGGACGGTAGTATTGATCCTTATGGTGATGAAAATTAGGATACTGAAATGCCAGATATACTGAAATGCCAAAATTTTGATTGACTTTAAAGAACAAATTCTGGGGCTTTAAAACTTTTTAATTCAATCACATAAAAAGGTCAACAGAATTTAGCTGGTCTTTAAAAAAGGAAAAAGGACAAAAAATGTCAATGGGTCTTTTATACTTCCACAAGATTCAGCCTTTAAAAATATGCATCTTGCTTAATAATTAGGCAGCTATATCATACTTTTGTAAGTCGTTTGTATGCTGACATGCACGAATGGGTTTAAAGTCAATCTCTGTGTGTATGTGTGTGTGTATGATTTTCCTGTGTGTTTTCTCTACTTTCTCAGCGCTCAGAACTTGGTCCCTCTGAAGCTGGGGCACGGGGCCACCCTCGCTGCAAGAAGCAGAGAGCGAGGAGCCAGGCTTGCTGTCACAGGAGAGTAACTGCTGCTGCAGGAAGGACGTCCCATGAAATTGCCGCCAGCCCTTCCCCGGTGGCAGCAGCCAGTTGGTTTTGCAAAGCTTAAGGGTAGGTGAAAGGAGCAGATGGGCCATGGCTGTTTGGCCACCCTGGCACTGCCTGCTCTGCCTACAGTCAGAGTCGTCCCTGCTACCAAATAGGGACTCCAGGTCGCTTTCTGCATGGTTCTGCTAGTTCATGCAGAAAACGCTTCAGTGCTTTGTGAAGAACAAAGACAAATATTCCAATTTCTTTAAGATTTCTATTGTTGTGCTGCCTACATTGCAGAAGTTAGTAAGACTATAAAGAAATAAGCTAAGCAGCTTCAGCTCAGGAAAGATCCAGAGAAAACTGAGGTGATGGTAATTTGTTATCCAAAACCAGCACGGGTGAATACTGATGCGCTAGGGTACACAATTTGTTAAGACAAGATCTATTTTGTCCATTGATGTTAGAAAAAAATCTGGAGAAAAAATGCAGAATCTTAATATTCCTTTAATAATCTGAACTTCCCTATGACAATACCCCGCAGACAGAAACAGCACATAGATGATTGTACAAAGCTCTTAACAATGTCACTAAACTCCCAGCACAAAAAAACTCCAGCAACTCTATTAACAATAAGTATTATTCAGTGTGATAGTTCCAGTAACATATTTACTGAATTGCATGCCTGCTAATTCTGAAAAACACGTCCATATGAGACAAGAATAAAAGACATGACATACACAGTTTACATCAAAGCTTTTACAGAGGAGTAGCTGCTTCTATACTTGCCTGGAATTGTCTCAGCTAACAAAGCTTGGTTAAGATGCTATAATGCTGTTTGCTGAGGCCGATTATGGTTTACATAATGATATAACCTTATTTCTGAATTTTCCACTCTGTTCATGGTGCCACAACAACAGCTAATTGTCTGCCTTCACAGAGTCACTGAAACATGAAAATCTCTTGAGTCCATCACCGCTCTCTGCCCTCCTGGGATGTAACCATGCAAAGGGAAAGTGCTACACATGCTTAGCAGAAGCTTGTTGGGGTCCCATCACCCCAAAGTGATTCTATCACCATTGTGTCTGCTTTCGGTCAAAAGCCTATTTATCATGGTCAGATATATGTATCGGACATGTTTGTCATATACCTAATGTTAGAGAATATATAGTAAGTTTAAGATACACTTCACCATGTCAGAGTCAAAAAGGGAGAAGGAATAGGGAGAGTTTTCTCTACTCATAGAAGCAAGGAGTTATTCATTAGCTAGTCAAGGACTTTGCTCTAGCAAGAGACATTTGCATCTCCAAGGAGCTGAAGTAAAAACACTTATTTTAATTAAGAAGAATGATCAGATGGTCTCTTAGATAATGAAGCACACGAATAAGTTTCAGGAAGAAAGATTAGATCTGTCTGGGCTCCCTAGAATATTTCAAAGGAGAAATTTTTTATAAGAGAGAAAACTTTGTCCGAAGGGAGGAAAAAGTAAGTATACGCCATAGGACTAGCTCACTCCTCAGGGTATGCTGCAGGCCTGCTCTTGCTGGGTATGCCCTGGCCATGTTCCAGCTCTGTGTTGGGAGACCTAGGTACCACCCAGGTCCTCTTCGGAGCTGTGAGGATGTCCCCTTAGACTCAGACAGATTAAGTAGTTTCTGAAGGCAGCACAGAGAAGGTCACCAAAAAGGCAATAGCATCACAGACATTAGCATTTACAAGTCTAGGACCATGTAAAATGACAAGGCTTCTGCCCCTCCTGAGAAAAGGAATCATTTGTGGGATAACAAATACTGCTGGGGTGAGAAAAAGCCCCTTTCTGGAGCAGCAGTCATCAACCCCATTCAAGTAGCAGGAGGATCAGCATGCCCAAACCCCAAAGTTGTCTTGCTATTGCTGCTCAGGCTCCACCTAACTTCCACAGTGGAAGAAACCAGGCTCCGCTCACTCAACCTTGGGATGTCAAAATTAACGTCTGCCTACTCGACTAATGAGCCTTGAGCTGGTGATTGAAAATGTATCAAGCATCCCTAGTTTCTCATTAAAAAGCCTGCTTTTCCAGATCTCAAACCATTTACGCAGCTCTTGTCTGAATTTTCTTCAGTTCTTCACTGTGCTTTTGAAGCGCAGGCAGCCTTCCAGTAGCAGCATCACTAATTTCGCAGACAGAGTCATTACTGCCCCTCTGTCCCTCCACTGCCCGTATAACCGAAGAGACTTTTCCTTCACCTTAAAAGAGGATTAACCCCTTTTTCTTCAGTATCAGACAGGGCAATCGTGCTTATTTTGGTAATTTATTGATACCTCACTTTCTTAAGTGCCACCTCAATCTGTGATATGGATGTATCCTATTTAAAAAGCCTTTTGTGTTTGTTTTGTTCTTCTGGAGAAGCTAATGCTGCCAATCCCTTCCACCAGAGAGACAAAGCAGCAGCTTGCAGAGGGAAGACCAAAGCAGTGTGAAGGCTCAGCAGCTTCAAAGTAGGGCTGGTTAGCTCTACAACACCTGTACCTATTACAGAGATTGTTACAGACTCCATTAGAACAGCAGTTCAGCTACTGTACTGCTGCTTGCTGACTACAGTATGGTCAGAATTGCATCCCATCTAAATAAAAATACAACTATTTATAGTGGGGGCAAAAATAGGAACTGTGACAGGAATTCTCTTTATTTGTAGTTATATAAATAGCTAAGAGATAGGATACCAGGAGGTAGATACATATGAGAATATGTAGCTTGGTTCTTCGGGTTAAGGTCAATAAAACACGTACACTGCAAATAGTGCTGTCTGTGGAGATCTTTGTGTCAGCTCCAGTGCTTCCTCTGAGAGCTGAGAGGCTCTTCAGAATATCTCAGGAGTCAAAAGCAGACAAAAGGTAACAAAGCAGGGGGGGGAGGACAGAGATGGTTAAAAGCAATTAGAAACTTCCCCACTATTCAGGAACTCGACAAAAGTTTCTTGGACCACAGCAAAACTCCCAGTAGGAACTGCTCTTTTCTACCTGGGAATGGATTTCTGAAAAGTTGAATAGCTCTGTAAAGGTGGCTTCACAAGGTCAGAGGAATAAGAGATATCTCTAAGGAGAGCCCTGATATTCTGTCTTATCTCTACTTACTGTACTTTGTGCTCAGGCAGTGTCTTCCCAAAATACTGCATGACAACCCCAGAAAAGCAACTCTGAAGACTATAGGAAAGATGTGCCTTTGGAGCTCTACTGACACATGCTGAATTCAGCATCTCCAGATAGCTTTTTTCTCCCCAGCTAATTATCCATGAATTTAATCACCATCAAATATTTTCAGATTCTTATTAGCTCTCCTTCAAAACAATTTAAATTAAAAATGAGCCTAAGCACACACCCCTGGGGCCTGGGCAGGTGTCCTCCTACAGAACTTGTTTAAGAATAACCTTCCTTGGTGATTTAAGCTGACCCAGATGGCTTTCTGCTGAAATAGGCACTCACATCATCTGTTGTGGCATCTTGACTACAGGGGAGTCTACTTTACCTGAGGGCAGTACCTCCTACAGTACTTCAAAAAGATTCCCAAGAGAAATGCCTCACTGAGTGCTCTAACACAAGTCATAGCCTTTTCACAATCAGCCACTGTTTAAACGAAAAATCACAGTAAAAAAAAAAAATCTAACAAAAAAAAAACCCCACTGAAAAGTCTTGTATCTAGATCCAGAAACACAGGACCTGAGGCCAGAAGCACACATAGGATCAGACAATCCAGTAATTCAAAATCTGTACTTGTAAAATATTTGGCCTGGAAGGTGGGTTCCTCAAAAACAGTATTTTAATCCCTCTAAATCTGGTTTATAGCTCTACTGTCTTTGTTAATGATGCTTTAAATATTATCAACTTAAGCTATAAACTTGGTTTGTTCCAGAGAAACAGACACATAGAAGCTCCTGTTCCTTCAAATCAGAAACGGGATTGGGCCATTTATACCTCTATAGACATGATTCTATAGAGATGTGCAAGGAATTGATTATTAAAAGGGGAACAGATTGATTAAGGATGCCAGTTTCTCTTTGTGGTTCAGATTGGGTCAGAGTTAACATAGCATATGGAGTTGACGTCCAGTTTCCAATTCACTTCATTGCTCCTGCTTATGCACTCGCAGCCCATTTGGATGTCAGACAGGATGCCAGAAATAGCAGTGAAGAGGAATCCCGCTCTCACCCCCGTGAACAGTCAAACAAAACAGCAGTCCAGGTTGCGGTCCTCCACAGGGACTTTACAGGAATAGGCACCATGTGATGGCCTTTTCACCTTTCCTGAGTCCCCTGATGCTGTGGTCCAGATGATCGTGTTGTAGGCCTGCATCGCAGTAGATGCAGTTGGCAGGCAATGCGTGTCATCCCCAAAGATAAAGCATAACGATACGATATGTTCACCTCCTCTGCAGGCAGGAGCTGCAAGAGGAACACCACCTCTTTGTATAGGCTAGTGCTGTTCAGTCTCCAAGCTGTAGATCCCTGTAGCTGTGGTGATTACTTCTAAGGGTTTCACAGAAAAATAGCTAAGAAAGGCAAGCTTGTTGCCAATAGGTTTAAACTCAGTATACACAAACCAGAAAATTTGTAGTGTCTCCACTCCAAAAAAAAAGCTGAGAATCACTGAGCTAGGACTCCTCTCAGGGCAGAACAGCATTTTATTCTTTCGTGACTTCAATACAAAAAGAAGAAAAAGGTATTGCAACTTTCCTGACACCATTGAATTTTCTGAACGAGCTATCAATAGGGTTTCAGACAGCTTCCCTGCCAACCTGATCGCGCTGGGGAAGGAGGACGAACTACTGCTCCCACAGGCCTTTGACCCTATGCTGAAAGTCATGAGCAGGAGGATTGAGTCTGCTTTTCCCATCCCCATAGGATTCCCTGTCCCAGCACACGCTGCTCCCCTTCTGCGCACTGCTCCTCTGCAATGCCTCTGGCTCTCTGCAGAGGAGAGGTATGTGCACTATCAGACTGGGAGCAAAGGGAAGCATGGCCCGTTTGCAGCCTTTGCTCATAGCCTCACGGAGCAGAGAGGCCTTGCAGATACTGCTGCCCTAGCTTTGACAGGGTAGGAAAGTGGCAAAGATAGGAAAAAGTTCTGTCCATGCAGAAGAGGGCACAAGGCTGTCATTGCAGATACCAAAATCCACAGTAGTATTGCCTCACGGCTCTGGTATCGTTTGAAGTTCCATGCCTTTGATACTATGGTGCTACTACAATATGTCCAACACCCATCATTAAGGCCACATCCAGAAGATGTCACTGCTGAAATGATATAACAGAACTTGAGAGATTAAATATTTCTTTTGAAAAAACAGTGAAATGTCTTTGTAATTTTTTACTTTTGAGGCTACTTTGTGCAGATGACAGCACATATGGATATAAGGTAGATAGTTTCTTGAGGTATGAAACAGATTTTTGGTAGCATTACTATTAGGTGTGTTAGAGCAGTATCTAAGATCTCCATTTAAGAGACTTACATGCATAAGGAAAGAAACATTTGCTGAACAAGCTTATGTGCAACAGAGACAAGACAGATAAAAGAAAAGTGCTGTTGCCTCCGTGCTTTAGTCTCTTTAATCTTAGTGAAACCCACTCTTTACTCCAACATTTTCATCACTAGTGGTCCATCTTCCAGTGCTGTCTACAATATCTAGATGAGATTCCTCTTCCTTACAACTTAATTTGTGCCTTTTGTGCTCCCCTCAAAATCCTTTTAAGACAACCTCTAACCATTTTCTTCATCAAATGGCAAAACTAGTATTTAACCCATCCTATTATTGTCTTCTCATCAGCAGCAGAATATTCTCACTTGGTGTCTGTAACTTGATCTTCTCCCAGTTAACCTCCTCCCTCTGAAATTGCTCCTGTAGCAGAGCTCTGAAGGTGCTTATTCATCTTCTCCACGACCCAGCACTCAGCAGGAACTTTGCAGTCTTATTCCCTCTATGCTTTTTGCCTGTAAATAAGCCATATTGGTAAATAAAAAATCATCTATCCTCTCTAGGTCAGTGACCAACAGATTTATTACCCATCCATAGACATCTCTCATTTAACTCAAAATAAACTAATAGTCTGTTGCACTGACATTTCCTCTTAGTGCTCTGACTTAAGACTTTAAGTGCAACATGTCCAAAGCAAAATCCTGTCTTTCTTCCCATACCTTTAGCTTTACCACTGTGGGAAATGCCACAAAGACTTACGATCGGGATTCATCTTAGATTTGACCTCCTTATCCTTGCCTACCTTGCAATTCTCTCTGCATAACATTTCTTCACAGCTGAAACTTACAACCGCATCACTCGCTACCTCATTACTTGCTTCCCACAATATTCTCTTCTCTGGCTTTGACAAATACCATCTTGCGCTGCTTCTACCCTGTCAGCTGCAAAGTTAATTTCTTAGCTTATTGTTTTGACTATGCCATTCTTCTCTTTGTATTCTGTAATAACAAACATAAGCTGCTCAGAGTGCTTTCAAGGCTTTGTGACTGATCTATCCTCTGTCATTTAGTGTATTTTCACATTTAAAGGCCACATTCATGTAAACAACCTTACCTCAGATTTCCCCCTCCACACCCCACCTAAATATATCCATTTCAATTATCCATTGATAACGCCAGCCAGATTGCTAGCAACTGGACATCAAAACCCAGCTTGCTTGCTTGGTCTTTTCTGCAGGCTGAAGTGTGGAACCATCTTTTCCACCTCAACTACAAGCCATGTGATACCAGACTGGCCAAGCCAAAGGCTGTGATGAGGATTATTAATGAATGACATGAATGCTTCAGTAGGCCAGTCATAGTATAAATTTACTGATCTAATCTCAAAAAAAAAACCCCACATATTCCTGACATTTCCAGCTGTGGTACATATTTTCTTGTGGTTGCCCAAAGAAAAGTCAGACATATTCTTACCTGAGGAGCCTGCTTTGTACCATGCAAGTGAGTGAGAGTTTCACCACTGACCTCAATAGGACTATGATGGATTTATACATTTAAAACTTGGTTTAGGATTAAAATCTATACCGTAAAGCACTGTGTAAGAAGGGGCAGCCTTTCTGTTAGATTCGGGACTTCCTGGCAGTGACAAATCTCTTGATCACACTTTTACTGACATTTTCTGTTGTATGACACGTAATAGCCATCACATTCAACTCCTTGGGGCAGAGAAGTCCACACCTCTCCCAGAGCCAATAACCATCAGATTGTCCCACACTTTAAGTCTTCTCTTATTATTTGTCTTCATTGGAACAAATTCATTCCAGTCATCAGAATTCCATTCCCCTCCACCAGCTATCAGTTTTCAGTATTTTCCCTGGTTTAAGCACATGGCATCTTTCCAGTGATACAAATCAAGCCTTCTGTCGGAGTAGCTGTTTCTCTAGCTGATAATTACAAAACCAAATGGTGAATGCAAATATGAGACAAAAAGTTAAAATAATCTTATATTAGATGGAAAAAAAATATGAAAAGCAAGAGCTCAACTGAAAGAGGGTTCTTTAAATAAAATTCAAGTAAGGGAAGATTTAATTTAAGGACTGTACAAAGATAGAAAGAAAGGACTGGCCAGGGCTAAATGCAATCAAAGAGAGATCACAAAAAAAGTAAACTGTAAGTATTGATACTAAAAAAAAATACCAAAATTGTATAAGCCATCTGTTGCTTGCACCTACTCAGAGTTTGATTCATGGGCAGAGGTACATTCAGGCAAATGTTGTCACCCTTTCCTCTCTATATCATGCTCTTCTAGAACATGAATTCTTCACTATAGATTTCTTATCTTCCATAGATCTTCTATCATACTTTTTGAGGGGGGAGTAGCACTAGGAAAATCTGAGTGCTATGATTGAATTCCAAAACAAGATGTTTTACTCATTGATAAAATATTTCCTCTTTTGGTTTTGGTATGTGTCTGTAGTCTGGCTGCAATATGTTGTTGTCCAAGTAATTATTTTCAGATACCATCCTGAATGATTCTTTAAACTGTCATTTATTCTTTTTTTCTTTACCAAAAGATAGAAAATATCTTCTTTTTTATTTCTTTCAACCCTCATACTCTGCACAGATTGTTACTAACACTGTTGTTCTATCAATGAGAAGGGAAAGCCCTTCTTTCTGTGGCTCCAGATTCATGAGTTTGGCTCTTCCCAAGAAAGCACACTGTGCACCCAGCTGACAACAGGCATGTGGCCATGCAGGTTGTGCAGTGAGGGGGATCTAAATATGATTCTGTCATAGCACTCTGTCATCACTGCAAAAACTGGCACACCAGATCAACAACGGTTCAATGGATTGACCTTTGACCTTATACTACTGTGGCCCTTAAAATCTCCACTTGAAATTTGGTCCCCAGCTGGGCTAATCGCTGTGATAATGTACAGAAGAGGACTGGACACATCAAAAGATTTTGCAGTCATAAGAAATAAAGTGTTGGAGAGAAAGAAGACATATAGAGATCAAAGGTGACATTATGACTCTTACAGTATTCCTCAAAGATGAGATCGGGTGCACAGTTAATCCCAAATGCACCATTACCACAAAGTTACAGGTTACTGTCATGTCTGGTCTCAGTTAAAAGCCATTAAGGAACCCACCAGTCAACTCCCATCTTTTTACTGCCAGTCAGAGAATTTCACTAGTCATCACTGGTCCCAAGAAGACGTTTCTTCCTCTCCTTAATCTTGTAATAAACTGCCATGGAACATCTATGGGGATTTACCCTACTGCTCTTTAGATAAGAGAAACGTAATGTACTGGATAACTCAGCAATTTTTCAAGGTGTCCAGTGGCACAGTTTTTAGATTTGTAACAAGCTGGGGTAAGGAATGCTTTGCTATATGTCAGATGACTAGCCAGATTTATTGCTAGACAAGATTACAGATTAAAAGAAAGTTACTTGAGAAACATAGGTGTTCGGTCATGGAATAAAGTTACAAAAGATAAAATGACAATAGCATCGTTAAGACTACACTTAACAATACACGTTCACCCTGACTGAATTCAACAGCAGCTATGCTGTACCTCATTTTCTTAGATTTAGTTGGAAACTTATCTGCCGCTATTGGGTTAAGACGGGATGATTTTGTTATGACAGCTCTTGCGTCTGCCACAGGCCTTCCTTCCCCACACTCACACCCACTTGGGCATGGAAGAGAACAGGACAAAGGCTGAGAACCCCTTTCTGACTCGTCTCAAAGCAGAATGTCTCATCTCTGGAAGAAAGTTTTCCTCCTCTCTGCTTGTGAGTGATGCCACACAATACTGAGGAACAAGGAATTACTTTACTCTCTCCCCACTTCTCCTCCCAAAGTTTCCATGATGAAGATTGCCGCTGTATCTCTCAATCAGCACATTCTGCCTGCCTGTTTAACAACCGTCTTAAAACACATATGTAAACCAATGAATAAAGGACATATTATAGGTACTGTTTCTTTTTAGATCTATTAGACTTATTCTGAATGAATAAAAATAGGTAACAATTTGAGTAATGCAGATCCAGCTGCTTTTGGTTGCATGGATTTTCTTCTACCATATCAAATTGTATTTGTATCGCTGTGTACAGTATGATATTTAATGTATATATATGAAAAATAAGGATCAATGGATGAAAAGGCTTCCTTCTCTAGACTACCCTATTGAATAGGAGTACTCTCGGTGGATTCATGATTCACTAACAGTTTAGTCAAGCACAGAAATCCCAGTTAACTGTCCTTATTTACTGTCTAGACCAAGCAAAGAACTACACCAGCTCAACACCCAAAGGAGAGTAGCATTTGCAAAGCTAGAGGGAACAGATAACAGTTTTGTCAAGAACTAACAAAGGAGTCAGAACTCTTTCCTGGCTGAGTTGGGGACAAAGCAACTGCTGGGAATGACAGGCACTTGTCTAACTCCAAAGAGTTAGACATGACTGCAAAGTCCAGATCCATGTCCAGAATACAAAGAAAAAGTGGGACCTGACACTTCTGGAGTTTGACAAAAGGCAAGTGGATCCTCAGCACGGATGATTGTGAGTCTCCTGGCTGAAATGTGCAGGGTAAGGAAGAGTGTTAAAGCTAACCGAAGTGACCGGTAAGTGTAGAGCTATTTCCTTGCACTTCTGCACAGATGCATTTTTGTAAAGCTTTTTCCACTCTGTTGCCTAATGTTGACATATGTATAAAACCGCTTCTTTTTATTTTAACTTGACTTAAAGGGTTTTAAAGGTAACTCTTTAACGGCAACACATTTTATCCCTCCAGATTTGACGCTCCTCAAAATCAGGATCCTGGGACACTTTAGGGATGATTTGAGAGCTGGTAACAGAGAAAACGTAGTTAAGAAAGCTCTGTAGAATACAGCAAGGTAGAAGAGAGTACGGGCAGACCCCAGGAGTCCTGAGATAGCATGTGGCACTCACACCCGAAGATCAGTGGCAGTGCTATGGAGTTGCAAGCTAGAGGACTGGTGGACTGCTCTGCCTGCTAATGAAGCAGGCCTGAACTTTCCATCACTTTGTGCAGTAAAGATATGGATTTCTGCACAGGTTTGGGTTCTGATTTCACCTGTATTTTGCTGTTTTTCTGCCAGACTGTAGGAAAATCACCAGCTGCTCTCAGCATCATTTTGCACTGTAGCCTGAAACGTGGAAAAAGGCAGCTCACGGCAGAGAATTCACTCTGAGGTACACAGAAGAGGGATGTGACAGGAATTGAAAAGAGCACCGTGGGTTCTGAACCTTTAGGTCTGGCCTGCAACAGGCCAGAAAACCACAACATCATCTGAAAGCCAAAAGGATTAAAAATCCTGTCTGTCATTCTATATCATGTTTTCTGCAACGGTGGATGGGGTGGGAGGCTGCAACTGTCATCATCTTTGTTTCTGAAACACTGAGGGCCAAATCATGTGAGTACTCTGATGAATTCCTACTCCCTTGGAAATCGGCTCTTGTAGGACTGACACAAATATGTTCTGAAAAATATAGGATGATAATAATGCTTATTTCCCCAAAGGAAGAAGACTGGTATCATTGTCTTCCTTAACAGAGGGGATCTAAGGCACAGAGTTACTCAGGGACACTTAGCAGGTCAAAACCAACCCAGTCTTTCTTCTGCTCCCGCATCCACTTGATAGTCCCTCTTGGGGAGCGCACTGCCCCAGGGCCCCCGGACATCCAAGGTGTGGGGCAGTGCCCATGAGATGGGTGCTGTGGTGGGTGACGTGGACTTGCTGCAGGGGAGGAGCACTGCAAAATACACAGCTTGGGCAACCACTGGGGCTAGCGAAGCCTCAGGTCTCCTTGCGAAGGTGAAGAGTGGTAAAACACGGGGAGCAGAACAAAAATTATTTTTCCTGGGGCAGGAGGTCTCAGCAGTTGTGTTGAGAGATTGCCTTGCACTGAATTTCAGCATTTCAAGGAAAAATGAAATTCATTAAACATCTTCTTATAGGCAGTGAGGATGGGAAAACGAGCTGTTAAGCTGCTCACAGAGGTCAGGCAATGAAAATGTATTTATCTATCTATTGTTTCTTTTGATGAAAACATCGTAAAATAAGTGTTCAGACACTCAAACACATGGCTGGTACCAAACATCAGCTGTCCTTCAGACAAGCACCCTGCCCTGCCTCTGCCAGATGCTGACTAAATGAAGGAAAAAGCATTTTTCCTTATTCCTGGGCTGCTTGCCAAGTCCTTTCCCAAATCCCTGTGCCTCTCCCCCCGGGAAACGGGAGCTGGTCGTACCTCTTCCCCAGCAGCAGCGGGAGCCATCTCAAGCACCCCTTGCTGACCCAAGATGGGCTACCATGGCAGGGGGCAGGAGAGCAGCCCCCTCAGTCCCACTCCTGCCCCTGCCAGCGTTTCACAGGACCTTCCCAGCCTTGTGTGTGGCTCTGTGAACCAGATCCAGAACTCCAGCAGTCCTGCTCAGTCCTGAGCTGGCTCGCCAAACAGTAACAACATCCCCTCCGTGGTGTGTAACGTATAGCCCAAGCACAGCTGATGGACGTGTATGACTGGGTTTACTCCTGAAAGTCCACAGCTTTCTGGCCAGAGAGTTGACTGATTTACAGCTGTGACTGATTTACACTGTCTACTGGCAGTAAGGGGTCTCAAATCATTCCCAAATGGTGATGCTTGGTCACTAATGGAGCACATGCTCCTTCAGCCAAAGGGAGTGGTATCGCCTCCACTGCCTCCAGCAGCCTTTTATGCATTACATGAAAGTAAAATTGCAGTAATCTCAGATATTAAAGGAAATCAATACTTGCCAACATGAACTGAGCAACAGTACTGAAAAACTGTACTTCTTTATTAATCTAGTGGATCAGAGAATGTGAAGTCTTGAGCTAAATGAGTCTTTTCGCCCTGAAAGTTTTCCTTGGGACTTAGAAGTGCTCCTGTTGATAAATGCAGGTCCCTCAGATAAAGAGCTACTGCCACATTCAGGCAATCTTCTAAAGAATATATAATTTTCCTTGCTAGTATTGATGCTCCTTTTTGATATTTCTTTCTCATAATTTTCAGGTTTGTAAGTCTTTTTTTTTTTAGGAATACATGAGACATTTGGAATGGGAAGGACATGAAGCCTGGGTTTAAAAAAGGTGGGTTTAAAAACTTCAACTTTTCAAACAATTGAAGAGAACACTTAGGATTACTTTAAAAGCATTAAAAATCTCCACTTTTTTCTTATAAAACTAATCTGCAGCTGTACAAACCCCAGTGTTGCTCCTCTGCTTACGAACAACTGCTTCATTGTTGTGCAATAGGAAACACTGCGTCGTTCTTTCTACTGTCTTTTTAACGATGGCTCTGAATTCTTATCCTTTAAGCAGGAGTATTGTCTCTAGCCAATTCGAGGACTTAATCCATGTACATTACTCAGGCAAAAATCCCATATGTAAAGGAAGTTGAAAGAATGTGAAGAACCTCCTTCTATTAAATGAACTACTAACCATGCAGCTAAAAAGATTTCCACCAGAAAAAAGCCTGGTGGAATCCCTTCAGGATCTTACCCTAAGCCTGATTAAAGGAAGTCAATTATATCTACTGACAAAACTCTCAGAATATTTTGTGTACTGTAACTGAAGTGTGACTGAAACCTGTCATTCAGGCAGATATCAATTCACTGTTCCTATAGCAAAATGTAAAACTCCCAGTACTACTAACTCTTATTTAATTGAAATAAATACTGCAGTTTAAAAGACTAGTTGGGCAAGAGTAGTCTACAGAGTGTTGACATCCAACTGTTTTCTGCGGGAGCTGAGTTATAGCAGTGCCAATTTATGAACTAGTGAGAAGGTCTGTGATTTAATTAAAGACAGAAGAGATAAAATCCTTCCTTCATAAATTAAAGCTAATGCCCTCTAATTTTGTTAGATGAGGAAGAATACAGAGAAGTGTGTGAGCCTTCTTTCGTTATAATACTCTGGAGTCCCCAGTTCTGGGAAATTGCAGGATGATTATTTTTTCAAATATTCAGTTCTTCTGTGCGCGTAGAGACCCACTTAATAACCCAGAGCATCAGGAACTGGGCCCTAGATTTTCAAAGCAGTCTACCAGTTCCAGAAATCTCATTCATTGGATGCCCACTCTGAAAGACCCAAAGTGATCATTCCTTTGAATGCAGTCTTTACTGTAGCATTCAGAGTCCATTTTTAGCTGCAACTTAGCACCTAATAGAGGAGTCATGGCCGGGAAACTGCCAGAATAGCCAAGGATCTTAATTCCTCTCCACCTAATGCAGAAGCAGGGCAGGCTGGGCTGGGGAATCAGCATTCCTCAGTACAGCTAGAGACAAGAAAAGTGTCAGAAATGCTTCCTCGGGATTTTCAGGCATGGTGGAATCAAACTGAGCAGAACTGCATTTAGAAATGTGTTGGTTCCTATAATAATGGTTGTACTCTGTGCCTGCTTTCCCTTGCCTTGCTGTTGAGTTGTCCTTGAATGGTACAAAGAGGAAGCCCCAAGCACCGCCCCAGCTACCTTGGTAGCTAGAGTGCAGGATCGCTTGTGTCCATCAGATGCACCCTGACGATACTCTTTGTTTTCCTGAATGTTTTCTAGGTCTACTATATCATTTCAGACCTTCTCATAGTATGCAGGACACAGGACACAGGAATTTACAAGGTGAAATGATGCTGTCTTCTGCCTTGTTTTCTATAATGCAATCTCTTGTCTGCTCTTTCAACTGCAGTTGTTTTCACAGAACTGTGTCCCCAGTGTGTCTAAAAGTCTTTTTGTGATTTCATTGTGCATTCACAGGCAGAATTATTTTTTCCCATGTGTCCTGGTTTCGGCTGGGATAGAGTTAAATTTCTTCCTAGTGCTGTGTTTTGGATTTAGTATCAGAAGAATGTTGATAAGACACTGATGTTTTCAGTTGTTGCTGAGTACCTTGTCAAGGACAACTATCCTCTGCTACCAAGCTAGACTGGAAGGGAGCACAGCCCGGGCAACCAGCCCCGCTGGGGAGCACAGCCAGGACAGCCAGCCCAGCTGGCCAACGGGGTATTCCATACCATATGATGTCATGCTCAGTATATGAATGGTAGGATGATCCAGGAAGTAGCGATCACTACTTGGTTATCGGTCAGCACGGGTGGTGAGCAATTGCATTGTGCATCACCCATTTTGTATATTCTATGGCTATTATTTTCCCTTTTCTGTTCTATTAAACTGTCTTTATCTCAACCCATGAGTTTTTCTCACTCTTACCCTTCCGATTCTCTCCCCGTCCCACTGGGGGTGGGGGGGAGTGAGTGAGCGGCTGCGTGGTATTTGGCTGCCTGCCAGGTTAAACCACAACACCATGTTACATTATTTTGCCCTTCTCAGCATCACTTGTCTTTGCTCACTGATTTTCCAGCCTCTCTAGTGAAAATTTTGAGTAGCGTATGTCTCATACACATCTGTGGGATTTGGCTGTTGTCCAAGAGGAGGACAACACCTCTCACCAAGGTTCCCGTGAGGCCCCGAATCACAGGCTTTAGAGATCAACTCTTACTCTTATTTGAAAACAAGGAAGTTATTGGTCTCTTGATTTAGTTGTATGTAAATATACTGCTCAGAAGTATACTTAAGTGTGTGAGTACATTGCCCAGGCACCAAGAATTGTCCAGTGCCTTACTGGTAATCTCATAAGGAACTAACGGTAGCTCCTGCTAAAATTTTAGCCAAAGCACAAGTATATAAATGAAAGAGACTGATTAACTCATCATGATGACTCCTTCAATCATCTTTTCCGTTATTGTGGAATTCGTCAAAGAGCAGAAAGCTTGCACAAAGGCACTTCAGATCTAGCTGTCTGATATATACAACCTAAACTTGGGATATGCAAGATCTAGCTCTGACCTGACACACAAAGACCATTATTCTTCAAGGTCCCAAAACAGAGAATAGCTCTGAAATACTCGTTTGTGAGCTGTTGAAGATTGCTTAGTGGCCATTTAAATAATCACGCTTTGTCTATGGTGTCTATACATTCATTCAGCATGAAGACTCGACAACAGATTTTTTTTATGCTCTTGCTATATTTTGGTAAGTAGTTTCTGACATTCTAATTAGTTCAACCTATATTAGACATTTAGTCTTCTGACATCTGGAACAGTAGATGCCAGATATTTCCCTTCTCATTTTTTCCTGAAAGAGATAAAATGTTAGGTTACATGTTAAAAAGCTCATCTGCACCCCTATAAAGGAGCACAGAGACAATGGCAGGTGGGGGAAGCCAAATAATACCCTCCCTAAGCTCCTCCCAGACCCATCACGGAGGGGCCAAAGGGCGGTCGAAGGCCCACCTCCACAAGCCCAGAGGAGCACAGGGGCACAACGGCAGGTGGTTCTGGCAGACATAAATTAAGGACTCAGAGCAAGGTACAGCCTGTCCGGGTCCTTCCCAGAGTTGTCCCAGGGGAGCCTCAGCCCCTGTGTCTAGGCATGAAACCCATCACGATGCGTCAACAGGAGCACCTTTCGGACGGGGGGAGATTACTACCTAGGGGTATGGGACGCATTATGAGATGCAAGGGAAGGGCATTTGGGGATAGCACAAGACTTACAGTGCGATGTTTAGTGGAGGAATCAAAGGTGAGGAAAGGGAAGGGTCAAAGTCGTTTGGGGAGGAACAAGTGTAGGAACAAATGACATGATTGAGGGATAAAGGGATAAAAGGGGCTGGCCCTGTATAAACAAGGGCTGGTTGCTGTGGTTGCCCGGCCATACCCTGTGCCTGATTAGTGCAGTCTGTCACGTCTTCTTATTAAATTCTGTTTCTAACTCTTCTCCTGGGTGGGAGGGGCTGCATGTCTGTGATGCAAAAACTGGAGAGACCAGCACGAGTGGGTGTGTGATCGCTCGCAAAGATCAAGCCAGAGTAGCCGGAGAGTGAAGTGCTCTGGGAGCCAGGCTCGTGTGTATGTGCCTGTGTGCATGCGCGCGCTATTGTGGCATCCTTAATGGGTGTATGCGCATGCACGCACGCATGCGTGCCTGTGCGTGTGTGTGTGCAATGGTCTGTACCAGCAGCTGGAGTGGGGCTACAGCACTGGGGGCTCACATGCCCAGATGCAAACAACTGTGGACACTGGGATCCAGTGTCTAAGCCCAGCTGCTGGAGAGATCCACCTTGTACATATGTATATATATATACATTCTTATTAGTGGACCTCCATCCTGATTAGCCAGACAGGTGAGCACTATGAGGCCATTGGTGCTGTTTGTGTTAAAGTGAGCACTGAGTGTGTCTGTCTGTGTTGATTTGTGTGGCTGGTAACGTGTTGCACATGTGTATGCATGTACCTGGGAATACGTGCTCAGCCTCACCACTGGTTGGACCTGGGGCATGGAGCTGTACAGCCTCACCTCTACCAGGCTACTGGATTTGGCTCCCCTAATACAGTCCTCCCAGCAGCCGGATCCACAACCATGTGGCTCCTGTATCAGAGCTGCCCTGAGCCAGGGCCACCCAGCCCCAGGGGAAAGAGAGCCCATGGGGGCCCCGGGGAACGCGGGTTCCTTCACCACCTCTTACCTGTAAATTACTCCTGAAGCTCTCCTTGCCCTTCTCTCCCTGACGGATCCTTTGAATCTTTCTAGACTCAACTAAATGCAGAATTTTGGTATGTCCCGTGTGGGTCAGAGAGACCCATCCAGTACGAGCTCAGCACTGATGCTTTCCTTCTGCTGCCCAAACACCTGGCTGTTTTGATGTCTGCACTGATTTATGGTCCAGCTTATGTCATATCTGTGTTCTTCAAACCTACAGTAGATTTTTCTAGGAACCCAGTTCAGGGAAGGACAGCCTTCTCCTGTAAACAGGAACCTTGCTTGCTTTCGCACAAATTCTCTTAAATGTACTGATGCTAATATTCCTTTTGAAAACAATGTTTCTCATCATTTCAGGGACTGGATTTTAGAGGGCTGGGTCCAAATGAGATTCATGTTCTAAACACAGCGTGAGGGTAAAAAAGAGCACGAAGTAATTGAAATTTGAAATCTACAGGAAAAGAGGGAATGAGCTTGGGAAGTGTGTGCCTTAATATAAAAGCAGGTATGAATGTATTAACAAATGTTAATTTGAACATATCTGGGAATATCAAGATTTTTATAAACGGTATTATGAAACTAGTATTAGGATAGTGGGACCCCTGAGGTATCTGGATGGAAGGAACCTTCAAATTTAATTTCCACTTCTCCGAATTCTGGAAATGTATTTATTATTTTTGCCCTGTTCTACCCTAACCATGTTCCTGAAATCTAATGTAACCTCACTAATGCCTAAATTTTCCAGATCTTGTTTTTTCCTGTTATTCTAGTTTTTGCTTTGGTTCCGTATAAGGAAAGAAATGCCGAAAAGGGGTTATTTTACATAATCATCCCCTGTTTCTGTTTTTCCTATTTTTCTACGACCATTCAGCCTAAAAGACAGAACATATGATTACTCAGTGAAAGCCCTGCAGCCATGAACTCTGTTTGTTTTGTAGCCTTCAAAGTATTATTTGTATAAAGACAATAAAAAAGTCTTGTTCCTTTATAAGGATGACTGGAGGGAGTTTGATCTCTGAGAAGAACAGCAAAAATTTTCTTTCTCCAGCTCTTGAAAATGACTCAGTAAGAGATTTTGATCTCTATATTGTAAATTTGATATCCTGTGGATCTCCTCTTCACCTCACCTATTGAGTTGCCTGTAATATTACATCTTTCAAGCTTAATACGTGATTGATTAAAAAGCCTCATTTTCTGCTTGCTTTTCTATATGATCGATCTGGGCTTAAATGTTTCATGCTCATTATTGTTATCAGCCAGACTCACTGCTGTAGGAGAGTTCACTTAAACTGCGTCTGTGTTTTGGTTTAGGTACTAATTGTTGGAATATGTAAAAAACCTCTTAATACGAACCACAAACCTTTCTGACCTGATGTAGACAGGTTTTTGAGGATGTATCTCAAATATGTGTGGTTCCCCTAAAGACAAAAAGGTTCCCAACACAAGAAAAGAGGTTAGCATCTACTTTATTGAATAAATGCACACCTGTAATTTTCCTGCATGTCTCTAGGTATGGTTCTTCTCTCTGAAACTGTTTGCTCACCTGTCTGCTGGGGTCCTGAGACCCAGGAGTAGTAATCCTGGGTTTTCTTCCTTACACCCAGGTCAAGGCTTGGAGATTTTGGAGGACTTCCTTGCCCTCTTTCTTTGCTACAGGCTCTCTTTGGTGGAGAAACCCGTTCTCCAATCTCTGCTACATTTCAATTTGAATGGGATTTCACCATTTGAATATAGAATTGCCCTCAGCCACGCTGCTCAGCCTTATTTGCTGCTGCAAATCATCATGATTGTTCTCCAATGTTGCTACTACTTGTTTTTTTCATTTCATTCCCTGAAAGAACAGCTTTAGACTGATCTAGATTTTCAGGTAAAAGTGCTTACTTTGACAATATCCAGTCCTTCCTGAGCAAGAGAGCATGGGAGCAGCAACTGTGAATCAGAAAGCCATGGGAGTGCTCTGCTAATGGAAGGCAGATTGGCTTTTTGCAGGCAGGGGCAGAGGAGGGTGGAAATCGGCTGCTCCAAATGGAGTATTAACTATCATCCCTACCCTACATGGCCCTGCTGGAGCTTCCTCCAACGCTGTGGCAGTCAATATGGTATAAATGTCCAGAGAATTAGTTGAAATCCCTTTTGTCCCATGGAGCCTTGGCACATTAGTCAAGGCATTTTCTTTTTCTTACGCATGCAGAAGAGGTAGAACTTTGTAGGCTGCTGCATGGCTGCATGTTCATTGCAAGGGATTTCCCCTCTCGATTTCTATATTGTGTGACTGTGTTTTATTAAGGGCAAGAGAAACGCCTTTTCCTAAATACTAGGAAAATAGTACAGCTATGGGGCTGCAAACAGCTGCTCCGACAACTGCAGCTGCTCTTGTACAGTCATATGTCTCACAGCGCTTGCAGTCAGCAACACTACCATGCACATATCCCTTACCATGAAATGTGGGAAGCATGGGGTTTGCAAATATGTGATTGTCCTGATTTCGGCTGGGATAGAGTTAATTTTCTTCCTAGTAGCTGGCATAGTGCTGTGTTTTGGATTTAGTATGAGAATAATGTTGATAACACACTGATGTTTTAGTTGTTGCTAAGTCGTATTTATGCTATCAAGGACTTTTCAGCTTCCCATGATCTG
>NW_009187523.1:0-220 GCF_000690835.1 Fulmarus glacialis
ACTGCCGGGATGCTGCCAGGATGAACAAACCCAGCAGCAGCGTGAGGGCAGCGGGAAGAAGCCTCCTGCTGCCAGCTTGGCCGGGGACGGGCTCTGGCTCAGTGGAGCTGCTTGGCTGCCATGTGCTGCAAGGGGACGACACACCCGGTGGGGCTCGTCCTCGATGGGGGCCCATTGGGGCACCTTCGCCCCCCGCCCCAGGCAGAGCCAGCCCCAAGCA
>NW_009187523.1:794-1067 GCF_000690835.1 Fulmarus glacialis
CCCTGTGACCCCAAAAGGGCCCTGCCAGGGCAGGGAGCAGCATGTCCAGCCTGGGGTCCCGCAGGGTCCGGAGAGCCCTGCATGGCTGGAGGGGGATGCAGAGCCTGGGCAGGGCTCAACACGGTCCCACCAAGGGGCAGGAGCGGAGCGAGGAAGCAGAGGGGGCTGCAAGGCACGTGAAAGGCAGCAGCAGCACCGAGGCGCTGTGCCGTACCCCAGTCCCGCCCGCCCTGGCTGCCCCGCTCCCCAGGGTACGCTGCCGGCTGCTGGCAC
>NW_009187523.1:2464-2886 GCF_000690835.1 Fulmarus glacialis
TGCACCAGCACACAGCGGAGGTGCCAAGATCAGCTCCTGGAGGTAAATCCTGTGCTGCCGCCTGGAAGCCCAGCTGGGGGACCTGGGCTGACGGGGACAGTGACAAGACAAGGACTTGAGTTCGCCAGAGCATGGTTCACATCACCCAGGGACGGGGGCACGAAGGGTTGTGGGCACCCAGAGAAGCACGTGCAGCGGGGAAGTGAAGTTCAAGGGGAACAAACACTCCAGCCCCTTCCGATTTTCCATTAAAATCTCTGATCTCCATAATAAGCTGTCGTTAGCCTGGGGAGAAAGCCGGGAGCAAGGCAGGGAGTGCAGCCAGTGCCGGCACAAAGGAGGCACTGTGGCCGGCAGATGCGCGCTGGACGCATGCCGCTGCACAGCCCCCTCATTCATCCCCTGCTCCCGCCGTCAACGGG
>NW_009187523.1:3002-22278 GCF_000690835.1 Fulmarus glacialis
TTTTTTTTTTCTTCCTTCTCCCCGGCTCCCCGCCGTCACCGGGGTCAGCGATGTCTCCCCCCGCCCGGCGAGGCTGGCCAGCCCCCCATGGCCTGGCACCCCCCCAGGTCACTGCCAGCACACGGCCCCTGCACGCGTCCAACCCAAGCCCCCAGCGTTCTCCCAGGGGCTGAGCGCCCCGGACACGCCATGCTGAGCACAGCTGCTAATTACCCTCCAGGAAAATGCATTTTAAGCTGGTAAGAGCTTACAGCAGAAGGCTGCCTAGCAATGCCCCTGCCACAGCACCCAAGCATCAATGCTGACAGCTGCCCCCTTTGCACGGGGTGCAGGGGGACACACGGCTGTGAGTGGTAGTGGTGGTGAGCCCCGAGAGCAGTGGCTGTGCTCCGGGCACTCCTGGATGCTCCCTGCAGCCGCAGCATCGCCCCTGTCCCCAGGCGACGAGAGGGCAAGTTGTATCTGCACAGGGTCTTGCAGTGTCAGCAGAGCCCCACAGAGTCCCTACCACACTGAGCCCCCGCAAACGCTTGCAACATCACACCGCTGCAATAGAGACGCTTGCTCCCCCTGAGACCGGCAGCAAAGGAAGGGCTGCATCCCATTGCCATCAGCTGAATCAGCATCTCCCGGCCCGGAGATGAAGCTCTGGGATCTGGGGGCTGTACTGGTTCAGGTCCAGTAGCGACGGAGGTGGCTGCGGTGTCAGCTGCCCTCTGCGGGTGCAGGAAAGGGAGAGCAGAGCCCTCCACAGCACCCACGGCGATGATGACACTGCACGCTGGACGGCTTTCAGCAATGAACGCATCCTGCGGCCACAAGCAGGGCACGGGAACAGCCCAGTGTTCTGCACCACTCGCAGCAAACACTGCGAGCCCAGCAGCTCGTAAAACAAACAAACAAACAAACAAAACAAAACAAACAAAAACAAAACAGTGAATGTTTCTAGGACCTGAGCTCCCAGCCCGGAGCGTGGGCAGGCATCACTGGGGTCAGGTCTGGACTGGAGACGCTGCTCTTTCCCCGTGCCTGAAAACAGCCCCTCTCACAGCAGGCTGGGATCAGGAGGTCAATTCAATTTTAATTCTTAAACTACTTCCCCCAGGTAAAGCAGATTTGACCCTGCATGGCTCCAGAAAATCTGATTGCAGCACTTGTACCGCAGGTCATCCGCAGAGCCGTCACCAGGACAGGGCTGAGGATGCAGGGGCTCCGCGGCCCCATGGCACTGCACTTGCTGCCCAGACTGCTCCAGAAGAGAGGCAGGGGCAGATGCCAGCAGCGCAGCTTTCCCCGCTCCAAAAGGGCCCATGCTCCGACCAGCACGCTGACCGTGCCAACTTTTGGAGTCTCCAGCTGTGTTGCTATAAGTACGTGCTACAGGATTAAGTAACTTCTACAGCAGCGCCCAGCCCAGGGCAGGAGACAGCAGCAATGCCAAGCACATCTTGCTGGGACAGAAGAGATGCGACTCTGACTTGGAGCTAGTGTTGCTCCATCCCATATCCCACCAGCCTGCTGGCTCCAGCTGCAAGCCTGCGTTACTAAACCAGCACAAATGTTTAAAGAGGCTTATTTATCCAGCAAGGCCTTTTGGGGCAATATTCCCTGCTATCAGCCAGCTTTATTAAGTAATTTAGAGTTACAGGCTCTTGAAAGAGAGGCAGCATCACCTCCCAGCTCACTGCAGGCCAAGGGGACTGGGGGGCAGGAGAGCTGCCTCTCCCACCACACACCCTGGCTCATTTCATTTCCCCTCAGCTCCAAAGGCAATTGCAATCGCCCGTAATGTAAAGCAGCTCGGGGTTGGTGTGAGCAGAAACGCCATCTGCTGTACATCTCCCCGCAAGACAGACAGGTCCCGGCGCCGGACGGGAAACCCCCCGCACGCCCCAAAACACGGCTCTCAGCCAAGGCTTCTCCTGCCAGCCCACCCAAGGTCACCCCAGGGCCCTCCCTCCAGCCCCCATACCACGCAGGTAAAACGCAACTGAGGGAAGGGTGCAGTACCCAAAACCTTCCTTCAGGAATTTGGTGCAGAGTTTGGAGATCGAATTTTGGAACAGCTGAAGAAGTCAGGACAGCCAGACCTCTTGTCAGGCTTTTCCACCAGCCTCCCCAGTGCCTGCTGGGCACGCGGAGGCAGCATGGCTCAGTGCCAACACCGTCCCCCTCTGACACCATGTCAAGTCTCCAACCAACTTGGTTCATTCCCCAAAGCCCTGCTGCCCTGCGCCAGGAGCTGGGGGTCCGGAACACCCCTCCCATCCAACACAACCACTGCGCCTCCTGCCTGGAGGCTTGGCACCTTCCCCACAGGTTTGGAGAGGGCAGCAGGAGCACTTCACCTTCTTGGGTATACAGACAGGACTTTCTTAAAATTACACTAATATAGGTAAATTCCACTGGAATTTGTACACAAAGGGACTTTGGCAGCCTCCCTGCTTAAAATTAAATGCATCTATTGATCTTTTTGCAAGATCACAGCTCAGAAGCATGATTTAACAAGACCTTCCTTCACAAAGCTGAGGAACCATATCAATTTGCAGAAATCAGGAGACATTGGAACAGGCCATTTCTCTTACAGAACACAATTTATTTGGCATTTGGATGAAATGTTTCTCACAGCATCTTGAGAAAAAAAGAAAGATTAGTGCCAACCCCAAAGAAAGAAGTTAAAACAAAAAACCAGTGTCACAGGGACTGAATTATTATAGTATCAAATTTAAATTCTACATGGTATTTCACAGAATATCAAAATCTTTTATACACTGCCACAGTTAAGTCCAGTCACAAACCAACTACACAGGAGAAGCCTGCAAATGCAGCGTTGGCTAAAATTATTTTCCAGGAGAAGGTAAAAAGCAGTGTCTCATTCTCTCTCTCAGCCTCCCAGGCATCCGGCCAGCCTGACACTCGGGGTACAGCGCAGCACGGCCACGCACGCAGCCTGCAAGCGCAGCATCTCCGCTGGCATCGACTCCAACCCACTCAACGTTCAAGGTGCACAATATGGGAAAATTAAAGCTATGTCGTACCGTAGCAGGCAGGTAATGCAGGCTGTTGTTAGGGGAAGCAGATCTTTACTGCCGAAAGAATCTATTCCAAAGAAATGGGTATTTCATTTGGAACTGGGGAATGTCAGAAGCAAAATGTATGAACTTCGATTTCCCTCCTCTACACTAATCTGCTCTAATTTTAGGGTCCAGCTCCCAACTTGCAAGGAAAATTTAAAAGACACTTCTGTATATTGCATGTTCCTTAGCTAGGGAGAAAAAAGATGTTTCAGCAACTGAAAAAAAAAAAAGCCCCGCATGTTATGGATTGTGTGAGGCAACATTAAACTCCAGTGCTTTGCCACTGAAAATCCACATCTGAAAGATAAAAACATCCTTAAAAACAGCTTCAAATTCATTTAACATTAGATGGGAAAAGAACAATAATTACTGGTCACAAAAACATTTTCTTCCCAAGTGAAACTCAAGACGTGAACAGGCCATCACCACCTGTGGAGGCAGAGCACCCACCGACTGTAAGATTAACCCTTCAGAAAAAATTTTCCACCTACTTCATTCTTCTTCTAGATCAGTGTCCTGCCATGAATGGGTAAAGAAATAGTCTGAGGCTCAAAACTAGACAAGACTGAACATTACGCAGACAAGCTCTTTGTACATCTGAATTACAGTTTTGATCTTCTAGCACAGAATGAAACCCACCATCCCAACATTACAATACTCTACAACTTACCTAGTAAAAAAATTAGAGGCTGCTGTGAGACTGTGTACAGGTATCACCGATAACAGCGATAGAAGTGAATACCTAGGCTGTTCCTGAAGGAACAGCAGAGACCTCAATATGGCACCACAGTACGTCGTAAAGATGGGGAATCTGAGGAGCGGTTTTGTCCGAGGCCACAACGGGAGGTGCGAGCCCTGCGCAGAACTGAGTGCTGCGACTTTTCAACAACTGTGGTCAAGGACATCCCAAAAGAAATGCACTCTCTGTTCACGTGTGCTGCTGGGAATGATCTCCCCCACTGGGTCATTTTGGGATGCACCAGAAGTTAAGAAAAACATCCACAGAAGTGAACGGGGGCGGGGGGGGGGGGGAAATCAATGCACAAAATAACTCCAAAGATCTCATCAATCTAATGGCAATCAAAACAGAAAGGTCTTCCTCAGGCAAGCATCAACCCTCTGTAATTGGTGCTCAGGACAAACTGCTTGCCAGTCACCTTGCCAAGGGCAAGAAAGGTTTGCTGAGGAGTCAACTACTGTCAAGAAAACTTAACTCTTCCCCAGCTAGTCCAGAAGTCTGAGTAGTTGTGACGTTTTCTGCTACAAAGGTTCTTACTCCAAGAGAAAGTACTCAGTGTGAAAAAGCTACATTAAAAAGGGAAAAAAATGACAATTTTATTGCCAAATAAGAAGCTCACCAAGAGGTAAATGAGCTGTACCTTAGTGAACTGCTCTATTCAAGGCAAGATTTCCCTTGTTTACAGTTAAGATGAAGAAGGATAGGGGAAAAGAGATAAAATAGCGGCCTCCATGCCAATATAGAAGTGGGAAAGGCTCAGAAGCAATGGGGAAAATATCACTCCGAGGCTTCTACAAAGAAGCCTCCATTTGGAATAGCTACAACCAGGAGCCACCATGAAGTTGGCAGTTGTTACAGAGCTTATTTTCAAATAAAATTCACCACAGAAGAAAAGTAAAATAAAAAAGTATCGAACAGATTCCCGCAGTGTTAGGAGAAGTGTGAGGTAAGGTATCTGTTCACCTCAGCCACAAAACACAGCTTCAGAGACTAAACCAAGCCAAAAGGCCTTTTGTTATTGCGCTAGGATACTACGAAGAACAAATATTCCATCTGGATTCAAAAGAAATTGGAAGTTTTCTATTTTGCACTGCTAATAAAATATTTTTCAGGAACAGATTGTAGTAGCATAGACTTTGCATCCTACTTAAGTGTACACTATCACAGCCTGTCCTACAACAGGGTGTAGCCAGCTTGACAGAAGTATTAACCCTAAGAGCCTATTTATATCCCAGTGCTTAGCTTCACCTAGCTGGATGCAGCACAAAGGTTACCATCTACAGTATGTATATATATATATATGTGTATATATATATATCTCGCCACCCAGAAACACACACACACACGCACTCGTACCTACAAAACTAAAGAAAAATCAGTACATACAATGTATAAAACGTATGAATGTGCTCAAAAATGCACAAAACCCGCTTTATTTTCATACTTCAGAAATGCTCAATAATTTGTATGCATGGTTCTGACTACTGCTATCCATCCACTTCATTAGACCAGGACTTGAACTCAGAGGAGGAGATGGTAAGAGATCCCACAGGGTGGAGAATTGCTCCTCTCGTTTTGTACCACTGCTGTTAGAGCCAGTCAAACCAGAGAGCAGGACGCGGGCGGCAGTACAGCTCCAGGCGGAGAGGCTTCCCAACAGTGCTTCCTCCCACTCGTGTGCCAGCAGCGCACCCCAGAACTGTGATTCACGCTCTCCGGTGGATTCAAGATTGTTAGCAAGTGTCTGAATGTCACGACACCAGATATGATCTCAATAGCGAAACAGTTTTCTGTGCAAAAGGAGTTGAATTGTCAAGACCAATCCCCAAGTAGAGTATAAGCCTACAGGCAAGACACAGAATAGAAAGTAGCAGCATATTCAATGGGGAAAGAGGCAGCTGCACTGGGAAACCACAACAGTGGGTTAAGATTTGTCATACAAGTATGATTTCTCATCATTACTAGAAAAATAGATCACATACACACCCCCATGCAGTGTTTTCTTCCTGTCCCTCTAGGCTTGCACCCTTCATAAGGTAACAAGAGAACACTCACAAGGGGCATTCTTTACAAATTCCTTATAATTCATTTCATCTGCTGAATGCTACAGTAAATCAAGGAGAAGCAGAGGCAAGAGGAGGATGGGGGGAAAGGGTAAATCATTTGTACACTGAAATCTAAACTTAAAATCACCTGTAAATATTATTTTGCACTCATTATCAAAGCCAACAGTGCTTAACATTGGGTTTAGTGAGGGAGTGAATGAACCTTTTTGCCATCTGTAAATTAACTTAAAGAGTTCAATCTGAGGGGGAAATTTAAGATGACATATCAGACTGAAGCAAAGAGCTTTATTGATTTAAGTACACTAACCTCACTATAACCCCTCATGGGACCTGGATAAATGGTTTGGGGGGCACAGGGGAAATCCCTAGAATAGGGTTGGCAATTTATGGGACTCGGATAAGGAACAAGTGTCCAATTAGAATTAAACATTATGTATAGTGCGTGTTGATCACTGTTTTTAAATGGTATTTGTAGAACTGTAAAGAAGTGAAATGGAGGGGAGGGAACACACTTACATGTTAAATGTAGCATGCAATAAGAAAAGCAAGAACAATGGTCTTTTATCCAGGCCAGTCTTGTGCAACCGTTCACTGTAAAGGAGTTAAACTACAAGGAAAAATACCTCAATCTTCTTTATGGGATTATTACAAACAGGGGCTTCATATAGTGAAGTAGACTGCATGAAAGTTAATTGCTTCCCATCTCTTCCCTAAAGTACTACCTAACACATATAAGGATTCTACCAAAGGGACACAAACATTACACAGACCCAGTTTTCTTTATGGGCTAGAATTTTACCCGACAATATGAGATTTTGCAGCTACCAACAAGAAATAATTGTAATTGCAAATCCTAGTTTTCTTAGTACCCATTTGTCACATATTGCGAAGATCATCCTCCGGTCCCTACGGTGTTCTGAAATAGCAAGGCAGATCAAAACACACATATGTTTTATACTGTGTAACTCTTACTTGGTGGCATGTGTTTTAGCTCCTCAGTGCTCCCGCTCTGTAGCGCAGGCCCCCAGCCCCTTCCCCTGCAGTTCCATCTTTTCTGCCTTTTCCAAGTGTAGCACTGAAGCAAGAGACAAAGCAATTGATTGAACGGTGACTGCTCCTACCCTCCTTTTTCCATCGTCTGTTCCCTGGGTCCAGTGGTATCCAGCCAAATCCAAGCAGCTTTTTTCTGATGTACATTTTGTTTCCTCTCAGGTTAAGGAAAAAAAAAACCAAACCAAACTACCCATACTTTTCACCTCCTTAGAAGTCAAAGGAATTCTCTGCACTCTTTTCCATAGCCAATGGAAAAAAAGAGCAGTTATACAATCCATATTTACAGGACAAACCAATTAGTGAATGAATAACGACAGTCAAAAAACGAGAGGCACAATCCTAAACTAGAACATAAAAGAGCGTTCAAAAAACAAAGTGGAGATTCCTTCTGAAGTTCAAACCACGGATTAGTGTTTGTCTGTGCAAACAGTTGCTAAAACTATTTCTGACTGGCAGTCGGCTTTTTACTCCTTTATACAATGGTATTGAGAGAACAGTGGCTGTGACGGCTGCCCGTAAGAGTTTCTGCCGGTGTGTTTTCATTTAGTGTTGTGTCAGGAGGGACAAGAAAGGTGCTGCTGTCAGCAGAGTCTTCCAGCTCCATTGGAGAAGGACCAACTGAGGGAGGAAGTGATCCCTCTGTAAGCTGTGGGGATACATCACAGTTTCCTAGTGATGGAGGACTGCTTTGCACAGTCTGAGAAAGAATTCCATCTGCAAAGGACAAAAACAAGCAGAATCAGAACATGAAGTATATAATTTCACATTCCCAAATAGATTTACTATCTGTATTTCTGGAAGCTCTGAGTTTTTCCTGGTTTTGCATTAATGCACAAAGAGATGACACTGCAAAAGAGGAAAATTATGTAGCAAAAATAAAACTTCGATATATAAATAAGATACTTGCACTAATCAGGCTCGCTTATCTTGTAAGATATGCTGCTATAAAACCCCAAATTGGAATGATTTCTACAGTATGTGAATATGGCAGCTGCAAAATTGAAGAGCACTGGGTGAATCATTAGAAAGTGATATTTTTGGTCAAGTTTTGGGGGTGTGGGTGGGGGAAGTGGGGAGGAGAGAAGACGCTGGATATATTTTATTCAAAATCTCTTGTAGCTGACATTTGTTCTACTTTTTAATACCAATCTCTATAGATCTATCTCCAAAAGACCAGAAAAGGTACTAGCATAGTGGAAACTAGGTAGCCAGGTAACCCAGCCAAGGTAAGGCTTGAAAATAGGTAAGGTCTAAGAGTTAAACTGCTTGCAGCATGGATTCCACTTGTAATTTAGGTGATCCAAAGAACCTTTGAGAAAAAACAAGCTTAATGACACATTTTAACAAAAGACTCTTACATCGCCAAAATAGGAGATTTTATTGTGAAATATATTTTCCCATCACAATCACTAAAACACATGATTATAGTTTTAAAAAAAAAAAATCTACCCTCTAGCCAAAATGAAAAAGAGGAAGAAAGGAGAAGTTATTTCCTGCGTACCTGTAGTGGAACAAAGGATGCTGTCTGGATTGACAGAAGCCTCATAAGGAGGAGGTGGGTCATCTGGATGTTGAATATCTGGATACTTGTAAGCAGTATAGGGTGGAGGTGGATCATGGAAATGAAATGCCCCACCTTCCCCATCATCTGAAAGATGCAGTGGAGTGAGGCCAGTTCCAAAACCATCGGGACCATAATCAAAACCAGGCATCCTGCGGCCCAAGTTAAAATGGTGCACTATTTCAAGAGAAGAAAAAGAAGTAAGTGACTTTATCCCATGCTTTCTTCTTCAGTCTAAGGCAGATCTCAACACCCTTTTCCACTTTTCACACCCAAGGAACTCATGTCTCCTGAAGACCTAAAAAAGTCTACATAACCTATACAAGTCAACTCACTGCAGTTACACAATGATACCCAGGTCCACCTGCTCCCAGCCTGCTTGTCCTGCATCACCTCTAAATTTGAATCTAACCTCTTCAAACTAAGGAGGTCATTCACACATAGAAGTCATTTCAGATTTGGACCACATACAAAAAAAAAAAAAAACCACTTTTCCATTATCCATTATTAAAACAGTTCAAGTTTGAAGAACCTACCAAGACACACACACAGAGGCACAGTCAAGCAAGACCATGACATTTCTCACCTTTATGTACATCAATCTGTCAATAATAAGCACAAGGCACAAGGTAATTGTTGATATAAAAGATTTTTCTTTGAATGTGGAGTGGTTCAGAGAACCAAAACTTGTACAAATCATGACCAGTTCAGGCAGCCAGCACAGAGCTACATTTGGGTACAGTACTGACTAGAATCTATAACCAGACTTCTGCTGATATTTTCCACAGATTTGTATTTCTTTTGCTCTCTTTATTCTGAAGCACATACACCTCTTAGATCAAGACTTATTACAGATGGAGGCTACTTACAATTTGCTCCAATCAAAGACTCTATGCGCTCTCTCCGCCTCTGGCGTAGCCGGTGGACCATGAAAAGCAGCAGAGAGAGGATGAGGAAGGATGAAATGCAGCTAACGATCAGACGCATTCCACCGGCCATTGAGTCAAACAAACTGTTGCCATCTGTTACATAAACCATATAAAAGAAGCCTGTTAGTTTTGTTCAAGACTCATTTTTCTTGATGTTCTTTTGTCAGTAATGGAGAGATAAATGCAGAGTGGAGATTCCTTAGCCTGGTTTAACACTTCTCCATATTTCAAAAATGTAAGAAAATTATGAACCATCAGGTGATTTATCTATTTAATGCAAGAAGATCTAAACATTTCCAAAAATATCTTAATCAGCAAAAGGGACAAAATGTTGAAGGCTTCACGTCTCTGAAAACGGGAAAAAGGAAAGGTTAATAGCATTTTGCACATCTACTTACCTCCCTGCCATGGCTGATGATGCTGTACTAAAGAGCACAGCAGGCCTGGAAGCCATGGGAAAGGCTGGAGAACTGCCATATCTACACACTATTTCTACATGACTTCTGGACATCTTAACTTTTACATTTCCAGCAACAAAATCTCTAAACATTGTCATGTTTAGAGATCACCAAGATGTGGTCATGTAAATTCCATATGTCATTGGTACATTGGTTAGCACCATTAAGTGATAGGAACTAAAAATACCTTAAAAAGGTGAATCAACATGACAATCATCTTTCAGGAACTGAAGAGATTAAGGTAAACAGGAATTACATATTTTCCTAGAATCACATAGAAAGCACGTGGCAGAACACAAAACAGATCGAGGAGCTTAGGACCTTGCGAGCTCTATATCATTGCTAACCAGATCCACACTTGGAAGGCTGTTGCGAGCAAATTATCACTGTTCTACCAGTGCCAGACACGAGAGCTATTAATTTTTCCCAATTCAACTAATCACACTTGGTTATGCTTAAGTAGCATGTGCACATACAGACAAAGAAAAATTACCTAGAAATGACCGTGCTGTGTTCTTTGCACCCATTTCCCGTTAAAGAGCTCTGAATGAGAAACGCACCCAGGTTAGGTGTGGGTAAGAAACAGATGAAGTGGCTGCACAACCTGGTCACCTACTGCTACAGGACACAAGCACTACCAGGTACGAACCTCCCTCCCCAGCCATCACAGTGCCACTGCACTTCCTAGAGCAACCAGCCAGATCCTGGCCACCTCTCCTTTCCTGTACCCACCACAGCTGCAAAAGCTCTCTCAACACTTCTCCTTTTCCTAACAGCAACTAAAGCTGTATCAAAGATTCCTTACAAAAGAAAGCTAAAAGCGTCACACAAATTCTAAGTACTGACTTGCTACAAATGCTACTAAAAGAAAAATCCACCTAATTTATACATCGTTAAAGTACATGGCTAACAGGGTGGTATTTATTACGTCATGCATTCTTGGCAACAAAAAATTCATTTAATAGGGCACTATGCATAGAGCTCGAACATTACACCCTCTCAAATCTGGCTGTGCTGTACAAAAGCCTCTGTGCTGTCAAACCTTTCAGCAACTCTTACTGTCAGAGCTGAAACTGATGCAGTCACACACCTACCAACCAACACACCCTCCTGAACACCACAGACCTGCCGTTGTTCCTCCTCCATTTTATGGCAATGCTGACTTCATGAACATCATAAATTAGTGCTAATAACTGCCTTAAATAAAGTGACTTAAGTAAAATATACACACAGGCAAGCATGATGCAATCTTGTAGGCAGAAAGCCTGACTTCCACGTGTTCTCTTTAGGCCAGCTACAACTGCAATTCTTGGACCTTCTGGGACATCTTGGGCTTCTATCACACTGCTCCCAGCCTGTGAGAGCTCCTAACATTCAACCTGTTTGGCTGGATAAACTATTGTCAATAAAGTCCTAGATTTAAAAAAAAGACAAAAACCCAGCTTGTACAGAACAAGATAAGTCATCACAGAGATTTCCAACATAAATACAAACATATTATTTCAGAAAGGCTGTTTTACACTCAATAGAGTAGTAATACCCTGTAAGTGCAGCAGTTTAGTCACTAGAAAAGCTTCTGCACCATCAGCTCTTTCAAAGTATTTTATTTCTTTTGTTACCTTTTCACAAATAAGAGTTGCAGGTCTGTCTAAACAAGAGCCACACAGAAAAATTATTTTCTACCACATCCATGGAGCAGCAATAGACAGACTACCTCAGTTCCAGCATTAGTACACGAAAGATTTTCCTCTGCTATTTATCTTCAACTAAATGAGGAGAAGCATCTTTCAAGACAGTATAGCTGTGATTGCTCAGCTTACTCCTACCACTGAAAAAGTCCCCTACTACCAAGTCCTTGAGTAATATTCGTTATCCACTTGTAATCATTGCTCACCCACTCACACTGCGAGAGCTGATTACCTGCCAACCCAACAGCAGGATTTATTCCCCCCCCTCTCCCCCCCAGTCTCTCCTTGGGTGATTAATTTACTTACTGTTGATTAGTAAACTGTTTTCTTTCCTTTGCAACTGAGCTTAGAGAAGATGTATGTAAGAATTGGACAAAGATAAATACATGCTGATTAAAGAAAGTAATTCATTAATTTTGTCATCTGGAATAGTCATTTATAAACACCCAGAAGGAAAACTGAAATGCTTCATTTAAAAATTTCAGTGTTTATCACTAGCTGAAGTAACTTCATTATGGAGGAAGTTTGACAACTGCTTGATGATTCTTCTCTCAAAAACTAAGTTACTAAAAAAACCAGAACACTTCAGGCCAGAGTATAATGAAACGGTCTTATTTAGCATCTGTACAGAAAGAAGAGCTTAAGGATCAGAAAGGATGTGGTAAAATACACTCTCCAAACAGTATTCATGAAATAGTTAAGACCCGTGGCAATAAGCAAGGATTAAAGAACATGGCATGAGGTTATCCCAGGTCATCTTATCCTGTCTGCTGGATGATGCTTTGCTGACACTGTTCCTGAAGATAAAAAAAGCAAAGACAAAGTCTTAACTCTGCTGATGAGAGTGGGAGGAAGACTATCCTGCTTTTTCCCCACTCTTTCACCAATCAACCTGCCACACTAGCTATGAATATCTGTTAAGCTTAACCCTCAGAACAAATGCGAATGACAGCAAGGAGGTGCCAGTGGCCTTTAAAGATTAACTTCTATAGTTAAGACAAATAAGAAAGACTGTAAATTTGGAAGCCAATAAGCACCCCTTTTTTGTAACAGCCTCTGATGGGAAGAGCTGACCTTGGTGTTTTCCATAGGAGTTCAGAACAATAGGTTCTTCATGCATTCAGATAAGATTAGGTTCTTCAAAAATACCAGAAAATAACAGTATCACAGAATGGTTTAGGTTGGAAGGGACATCCTGAGATCATCTAGTCCAACCTCTGCTCAAGCAGCGTCAGCTAGAGCAGCTTGCCCAGGACAGAGTCCAATCGGGCATTGAATACCCCCAGAGATGGAGTCTCCACAAGCAATCTGCTCCAGTATTTGATCGCCCTCACAGTAAATTCCAAGTAAGATACATTTCTTTTTGCAAGTCTCTTTACAGAAAAATAACGCCCCCAAAATCTACATCCCCAAATGGTGACTGACAAACAGTTCAGTCAGAGTCAATTGAAGACTTTACTGATCCAAAACAAGAAGCTGCACTGAGATGCCAAATCCAATTAGCAAGGTTGCATGTATTGAAACTCTATATAATTTTTAAACTTTGCTTCCCATGTGATCCCTGCATGCAAACTTGCACACACATAAATGCTCATGTCCAGAAAAAGATGCTTAATTAGTGCTCAAGAGAAAAGTCTTGTCTTTTCACGTCAACTAAACATGACAAAGGAACCATGCAAGACACTACTAAAAAACCACAGTAGTGTCAACCTCCATACAGAAAATAAGCATCAAGGATGACTAATTATTTCTAGCCACAGTCTGAAGCGTTTCATTTCCCATGATTTGAGATCTTTCTCCACAGGGGGTTTGTACGCAGCAATGTCGAGGCATTGAAAGGATGCATCATTTCAAACAAAGTTATACCCAAAGATAACCAAGTTATCAGTTAGCACTGAACTAATTTTTCTTGACAAAACTATAGCAGTCAACTCTTACCTGGGTCTAAACATGTAAATTTGCAGCACTCCTTAGGGTCTTTGCGATACTGCTGACACCCCTGGGGCCGTTCACACAAAGCAGCCACGCACATTTCAGGTTCACCGTTGTGACATGTGCAGCTCAAACAGGGATCATTCCCTTTTGGAGTGAAATAGTAGCCTTCGTCGACAATGTTGTCTTTGATATCAACGCAAGTCTGGCCTAGAACAGAAAAGCACATCAATATCCAAGTGTCTGTGAGCCTGCCAGACAGGAGTCCAATTTATTCTGCAATACAGAATCACATTAAGTGATTTGTAAACATAAGCAGACCACCAGTTAAAAGCCACGCCTTCACATTAAAGCAACTTTGAAAAGGGATCTCCAAGGAGTGGGGAAAATAACGGATTGTCTGGAGGCATGCAGGGATGATTTACTGCTCAAAATTGACAAAGTGAGTTTTAAGTATTTAATGGAATTGACACACTTTCAGGCATCCTCTCCAAGACACAGGAAAGCAAGTGGTCTGAGAAGTTTAAGCTTCACTGTCAACGCCTGCTGCAGCTCCCTCCCTCTCTCCTGGTACTTAGGAAAAGCTGGATCTTGTCTGGACCAAACCTGAAGGGCACTCTTAACAGGCCAGGCCTAAAAAAGGAAGCCAAGCAATAATGCTTCCACTGCCCTAGCTGCCTCTTGATCTCTGCCCAGCGGAGGAAGTTTAGATATCTTCTGTCCACTGTCCTTTCCGCGCACTGACCTAAAGGGACATACCAAAACCAGAGGGAGGGAACACAGACAGCACTGGGACCTGCCAGCTGAAGCAGCTGCTCAGGGAGGGTGGCCTGCCCCTTCCATCCTACACACAGGTCAGCTGGGAGGGTCCACAGGAAAGTTCAGACTGGAAGAGACCTGAGGAGGTCTCCAGCTCAATCTCCTGCTCAAAGCAGGGTCAGCTATGACATCCCAACAGGTTGCTCAGGGTTTTATCTAATCTGGTCATAAAAACCTCTGAGGATAGAGGCTGCACAACCTCCCTGGGAGTCTGTTCCGCTCTCAACTATCCTCACGATTAAACAGTTTTCCCTGGCATCAATCCAAATCTCTTGTTTCAACTTAACGTCCCTTGACTTAAAGTCCCTTAACGGTTGGACTTGATGATCTTAGAGGTCTTTTCCAACCTTAATGATTCTATGATTCTATCATACACTACTGTAAAGAGCCTGGCTCCATCTTCTTGATAACCTCCTTGTAAGTACTGGCAGGCTGCTGTCAGGTCCCCTGGAAGCCTTCCCTTCTCCTGGCTTAAGGAGCCCCATTCCCCCTGCCTCACCTCAAAGGACAGGGACTTCAGCCCACATCACCATCTTGCTGGCCCCCACTGAACCTGCCTCAATTTGTCAAAGCCTTGTCAACATTTTTCTTGCACTGTGAGGCCCAAAATTGGACACAGCATTCTTCTGCTCAACTTATACATCTAATACCCTCACAGTCTGGTTAATGTTTTGGCAGAGCTATCACCTTCCTTACAACATCATCCCGAAAAGATGACCAAAAAGGTCATCTTCTGATCATCATTTCCACAAAACACATGTCCTTCAATATCCAAGATTTTATTACACCTCAAGGTAGACAAGGCAATATCCTGTCTTCCTAGTTTTCAGTATTTCAGGTGCAAAGGCAAAGAAGGGCTGAATTTTCCTCCCTTGCCATTCTGTGTCTTTTTCCTGCTTTAAAGAAAAAGCAAACTAGAAACACTTCAAGAATTACAGTAAAAGTTCAACAACTTTTCTCCTTCTTGCAAATAAGCACCATCTATATTGGTATCTTAAATATTACCTGAAAATACTGCCAATACCTCTGTTGGTATAAAGCCTTTTGGAGTAAAGAAATGCAAGATACAGAATGAAAGCCATTTTTTTCACTTTAAGTCAGTAGCTCCACCTGCTTTTTCCCCCCCCCTAGTTCTAATAATTGGCTGGAAATAATTTAATAGAATTTGCTATATTCAAAATAAACCAGAAATAAGTGTTTCCTCATTTTCATGAGGATATTTACTAATAAGGCGTGCTTTTTTTTTAACTTTTTTTTTTTCCCCAAGTATACTTTATTTTGGGGCTGATATAGCTGCTTAACAGTCATTTTTAAGTGAAAATCTGTACTGTGGCTCTCAACCACACATTATGACGCTCTTATTTATTTAAACCAAGCAGAAATTTAACTCCCCTCCCCCCTTTTTTTTAAATTCACTGGGCAAAAGGTAGAAAGGATAACTAACCAATTTCCCCATATTTGTTATATGCATATTTAAACACACAACACAGTTAACACTGAACTAAAACCAACTTACTCCTTTTGCAGAGGAATGAAGATTTCTCATAGCAGTTTTCAGCATACCAGCTGTGTAAACCGTGGTGCCGAAGGGTAGGAAAATGGAAACACTGAAGCTGGGCACAAAGAACGTTTTCATTTTCAGACATAGCCGTACCAAAGATAGGGTCAGGGGGTAAAAATACTTCTGAAGAGCCTAGAACAAGATGCATTGGTATAAGCAGCCTGCGGGTATGCAAAGCTTTAGAAAGGCTCTGTAATGTCACTAATTTCATGCACACCAACTCTGCTACAAGGCTACTGTCCTCTAGCTTTAGCTTCCATTAGCAACATTCCTCCGGGGGAAGGCAAACAGCGGGGAGGGAAGGGGTGACTCACAGAGAGAAGAGGCTGCTGTTTTCAAAGTACTGGGTAATTTTGTCATTCTGCACCAGTAGGAGTGATGTTTTGATATCTCTACAAGTGCTGCTTTCCAGAGTCCCATGGGGCTTGCTTGCCAATCGTTATGCACCTCTTCAAACAACGCAGAGTTTGGCCATGCTTGCTACTAGTGGAGCAAGAACCCATACCTGGAACTCCAAGCACCTACTAGTGCTTCCAAAGATGTGTGTACATCTATCCTGTGCAGTGCACTGCAGAGCCACTCCCCGACGTCTCATGCCGCTCATTCAGAGTGCAGAGCAAGTGCTCTGCAGAAAACAAGGCTGCAATGCCGCTTCTGCTGCTGCAGTGGTGGTATGGACTACTTGGTCCTTCCAACTCACATAACTGTTACGAGACTCTATTGTGATGGGTTCCAAACAGTGCAAGAGGTGTTGAAGGTATTTTATAACTTTTAAAATGTTGTTTCTGACCAGTGTCTCACTTAACTGTTAAATCTGCTGGTATGCAAAGTTGCAGAGATTAATGGGAGACCAAGACACAGCAATTGTGAAAATTAGCCTACTTTATATGTTTTCAGAAGCCTACTTTCCAAATCTGTGTGCTTAAACATTGATTTTAACAGCTTTTACAGTTAGCATATTACATAGTCTTCTCACATGATGGTCCTTTCAAATACTGTTAGGTATGATGGGTTTTTTTGTTTGTTTAATTTTTTTAAATGCAACTAGGTTCTCCTATCATTTTTTTTGAGGGCTTACCTTCCACATCTCCCAATAATGGACTAAAATTTCCAAGCTATAGGACCATAAATCACTTTTCAAACAGATGCTAGGAATTCAGAGTCTGCCTCACTACAAGTCAATGACGCTTAAGTAAAGTTTTTCAGAAGCTACTGAATGCTACCACGTACTACTATGTACTTTATTTCACATAGGTGTCCCTTTCTTAAATAGAAAGCTTGAGAAGGCTTAAATTTATATAATGCATCAAATTAAATAAAACTTACGATAAAAACAGGTATCATGATTTTTCTATAATTTATGCCTCCCTGGTTGTAAACACTCTGTCAGCAGATGGCAGTGCAGTCAACTTTCCAAAGAGCAAAGAAAGGTCCATTTAAGGAGAATTTTTTTCTTTGCTTGGGCTTCACAGGAGAAACCTACCTATATAAACAGTATTGTCCAGACCAGAAATCCCTATTATGAGAAAAAAGTCGGACTTTCTTCCCTCCCTTTCCCCTGCTATCCAAAGACATCTTTAGGTGCTCTACTTTAAGGAACTAATGAAAATGTTCCTGCCTCCACAAGAAGGAGCAGTTTCCTCTGAATATTCGGTCAACTCTGTTCACTTAAATGACAAAGGAAATCAATATTTTGGTGCATGGCAGCACAGTAAACAAGTGTTGTCAATAGAAAGCTTATGGAGGGTTCTACTACTCATGTGTCAAAGGAAGTATTTTTCAAGACCCAAACATTTAGCAAAATTCTGTTCATAATTATGTATCTGTACCTAATGGACAGTTTTCCTTCCAGATTTTCCTTTACTGAAAATTGTATATGAGAAGAAAACTATTCAGATTAGTTTTCAACTGCTACACTGGAATTCACAGTGCTTAAAAAAACCGCTTTGTTTTAAACCAGTACAGCATTTAGACATTCAATTCTACGTGTAAGAGTTCCTATAATGACCCTCAACTGAATTAGTTAAAAATAAAAGGTATAGAAACATAACTTTGCATATTCAGCAGAAGGAGCTGCTTGTTTTGCAATTGAAAAAGTTCAGCCAGTGATGCCTATCAGATTAATGTTCAGTTTTTCATACAAACTGGGATTTATTTCTGGGATTAGGCAAATTTTGTCTTAGTTTAAGTAAACTATCTGAAGTACTTTAAAATGAAAAAAATCTGGGTAATTCTGCAAAATTCAAGATTTTTTTTTTTTAAGTATATAAAAATCCACCAATTTTTAAAAAGCTAAAATCCCCAAATATCCTACACTAGTCTGTGCAAATACTAGAATCAGGAATCAGCAATTCATCTAGACATTCACCACAAAGAACGAGAAACTACAGAGCAGTTTCCTTTTTCTCAGCTTGCTCAAGGGGAAAGCCCAAATAAACTGAAAAACGTGTTCTTTCCACAAGAAGTGAATGTGAAAAACTATGAAACTTCTTACACTTGAAAATAAGACGTGTTTCGAGTATTAAACTCTTTTGTTTTGATACTGTAAAGCAAAGCAGTTCCCCTCCACTATTTCAACACTATTACTGAAAGAAGTTATATTGTTCTTGCAAATAACATTCATGCTTTAAGACAGCTTCCATGGGCCATTTAACTAAGTAATAATTTGAGAGGCCTACCTTTATAAGCTACTTCCCAGTGACCTTCTAGAGAGTGATTTCGATTGGTGATCACATACTGATATCCAACCCAGAACCTACAAAAAAAAAAATTAAGTTATATTCTAAAGATACAAGCCAAAAAGATACTAACAAATTAAAATAAATTACACAGAACCTTCCAATGTCTTTATACATAAAAGCTAACTTTCAAAACATTCTGATGATTTTTTCCTTAACATTTCAGCCCATATGTTGGCAATGTAGAGAGAGAGACTACAGTTGAGGAATAGAGGAAAATACTCAATAGTTTTCTATGTTTACAAACGATAACTCACAGTGTCTTTTATTTCTACTCATAATAAGCACCTTATTCTGTTGTTATGGCAGCACTTCAGTATCTTGAACCCAAAAACGACACAAAAGCATCCAGAAGTCAAATATTTTATAAACATATACAACTTATATCAGACTGTTCCGGATTAAACCATCTAACTCTTCAGAGACAGAGATACACCATTACTGAACCACTCCTGGTGATCTGTCATGGCAGCCCATGAGACTGACAAAAAGCCCACAGGCAAAAAAAAGGAATTGTTTGTTGTGAACTAACAGAACGAAGTATCTAAAGCCACCAGAACACAGTTCTTGCAACTCAAAATGGATTTTTACTTCATTCTTATCTCAAACTTGCGGTCTTTGTTAGAGCTACTGGTACTTAATGGAAACAAAAATC
>NW_009187523.1:22309-24360 GCF_000690835.1 Fulmarus glacialis
AAATAATTATTTCTACACAAGGTAGTGCAGCAGTAAGTCATTGTAGAATCCATCTTCCCTGTTGCAGTTCAAGAATATTAGTACGTTGCTCAGACAACCTGAAGATAAAAAGACTCTGTTGAATTGTAGCCTATCTGTTAATGCTAATAAAAACATAAAATATAGATGGCCACTGCCAAACAGTCAACCAGCATGCTCATACTGGGTTATTAACCTGAAGAAATTTTACCGTGAGATTTTCTAAGCAAACTGAACTGACAGCATTTGTATCACACAGAAACCATTCTCATGTAATACGAGATCTTTGTCCTTTCCTTCCTACTCACCTACGCTGGTCCTTCCTTACAAATGTTTTTTCTTCCAAGTCCCACTCCTGTGCCAGGATAAACCTTAGCTCCTGGTCTGCAGTGAAGGTGGCGAGGGATCCATTCACCCGCTGACATGTTTGCACAGCGTCCCAGTAGTTCTCCCCATTTAAATACACTCTGTAACAGCTGGCTGTACCCTCATAGTGGTGCCATCCTGTTGGGCACTTTCCTAGGAAACATGAAGAACAGAAGGGAAACCATTCCCCCCAAATTAGGATCTTCAAGATAATGCATCCCAATCAGTTTATGACAATGCAATGCATAATCACTTGGATGTGTACACACAACATACTGTGTATACTTCACCTCACCAGGAGGAGATGCATGCATTACACATCACAGAAGACTTAACTTTACTACAGCTTTTGATAAAGGAAAATTTTTTAAAATGTATTTTAAAAGATGCAACTCCTAGTAATGTTTCATTGCACTGTGACAGCCTTTAAAGTCTTTAATTAAGACTGATGATCTACTGTAGAAGATATTTCCCTGCACATCTTTATAAATCCAATCAGTTCGATCAATCCAAGTCAAAACAAGCAGCAAGAAGCAGGAAGAAAAAACCAGAGGTGGCCAATTTAATGATTCTGTCTGGTGATTAGCAATACATCCAACTTGCTGTGAAGTTTTCAACCTACTTTTACAGTCTCCGTAGTATTCACACAATCTTGCTCCCATAGTCAATCATTAAAGACATGCAGGTTCTGGGGCAATTGTTTACTTTGGAAAAACAGCACTGCAAAGTGGATCTTTAGGAAGTAAGAAGGTGATGGTGTGAACTGCTGTCTTTGCTTTCTCTCAATTAACTCAACTGAGGGAATATACAACAAAAGCCTTAAGGCATTTCTGGATGAAACAGGCCCATGGGCTTTTGACTGGCATTCTTGGGGGTGGTGGGTAACCAATAGAGAGCATCACAGAGACAGACAGATGAAATTTAAAACAGACATGAAATACGATTTTAGCACCTGCATTTGCAGTATTAATTTTGCACAACACCTAAGAAAGGAACTTTAAATTCACGAACTGTTCTATGTTCATTGCATGCATTCACAGAGTTCCTGTTCTCAAGCCTTTTTATTCCCTTCAGAAACAGTGATCTTTATCATCAAATAATGATACACAAACTTAGATTTGAAGCCCTTTAACTAAATATCTTTCCTTATTCTCCACTTACATGGGATCTTTTAAGATCTACTGTTCACATCACTAAGATGGGACAGAACACAGTATCAGACTGCAGAGCATATTAGATATTGCTGTATCAATTTCTAAATTGCTTTATTGTCCTCTATAAATTTTACTAACATAATTTAGCTACTGGAATCCATGAGAAATCATAATACCTATTTTAATAAGCATTTTTGTTCTTAAAAAAAAAAAAAAAAATCAACAAAGAGGTGAATTTTTACTTTTGCTAATCACTTGTCTTTTTCAGAAGGTCACCATAGTCCAAAGCAGTCATCCCCAATTACTGCCATACTGTCTCCCCTCCATGTCCTCTTCCTAACCTGTCCCATCCCTCCCTCCAAGGCTAATCAGTGGTGTCTCACATTTCCAAATCACTGGATGATGCCTGGAGCAAAGAGGGAACCAAGAGCAGTGGAAGAAGGCAGGGGAGACTTAGATGTTTTGGGCCTGGAGAGATTCAGAGGCAGCAGTTACTATGAGCTATGATCAGCA
>NW_009187523.1:24374-37251 GCF_000690835.1 Fulmarus glacialis
CATTTATAACACTTTAGATAAGGCTGGGACATGTGGCACTAGCAGTACTAAAGGTGAGAGGGTAGGATGACATTGAAGTGATATTTTTGAAGATTTTGATTGATGGGAGTAACATAGTGAAACCCATTCAAGTTCTACATACTTCCTTGACAGACACTGTCTTCAGAGAAGCAAGTGAAGAATTTCCTTAAGTTCCCCACTCCCTAAAGAATATTTTTCCTATTAAAAAGGATACAAAACTCGTAACATCAGAGATGCACTTAATTAACTAATAATAGTGCAACGTTTTTAAGATCATCTTCAAAATTACTTCAATCAAGAGCAATCAATTTTGGTTCCCCCCACTTTCCAGGGGAACAATCCTACATGCAAGCTCACAACAAGAGACAAGGGCTAGACTACCAGCCCTGCTGCAGGCTGAAACAATCACTTAAACCATGGGCTTAGTTTTCTGTAATTGCAATGAGTTATTACAGAAAATTGTAACTCTGGTTTCACAAAAACAGGATTACTGGGGAAGCAGAATTCTTTGCATGTATTGGCCTGCTATATAAACTATGCAATATAACAGGACATACATAAAAGAAATGTACAAAAACCTTAAAAAGCACTGCACATGAATAAAATCTGGTCAAAAAGCTATGCAAGAGAAAAATCTATTAATTTCTCCTTAAAAAAAAAATAGCCTAAATTGCTAGATTAATTAGCAGAAAGATGGCCCAGATTTCCCAGTCTGCAACTTACTGCTAAATCGGACAGGCTGTGCCACATTGACAGTGTGAAAGCGGGTTGTCTCTCCTCCTCTCCCTCGATTGTGCCTGGAGTCCACATTCTCTTTCCCATGATAAGTTCGCTGGTCCCCTGTCAAGCCTGGGGACCAGAAGAAATAGTCAGTACTGGTAAAAGATGCAAGAAAAGGCAGATTTCATTTTATTAAACTTTCTCTGGGTTTTAATTCGAGACATACATGATAAGTAACATAGTCAGGTAAACAAAGATGGTAGATCCCTGCAACAAGAGCTTGGCCATTTTACACGGTATGTAACCAAAATACCTGTAACTGAAAAGAACCAACAAGCCATTACATGAGTCTTGCAGAGTAAGCTAAATATTTTGGCAGACTCTCAACAGCCTGCAGTTGTACACAGGACTTGACACTTGTCATTTCAATTGCTGCAGCAGTGCATGCATCACCCCCAGTGCATTTTATCTGTTCCCGTTTACAGAACTACCCACTGTCCAGCTGCTTCGTTTCTCAGCTGTGTGTTCAACTCCAATACATTTTCCAACACATTCTCTGAGATCTAGGACAAAATTAAAACCAGGAAAGGAAACGCATCTTCAGCCAGAAGAACAAGGTTTTTCATTCACTCTCAAGCTTCTAAAGGAAATATTAGTTCATTATTTCTGAAACGAAAACCATACACACCCTCATCTCGGTGTCAGGGCTTCTAACGGGCATACGTGACAACTGGATTCAGTAACTTAGGAAGAACACAGTGCAAGATGTTATTCCAGAAAAGGGGCTGGGGGGCTCCACATGCCTACCAGGAGTAAGTAAGGAGCACGCAATTCAGGTGGAGACACTGCAGGATGGGCCGTAGCCAGCAAAACTAGCAAGATCCTAAGTAGGAAGGCTGGCATGGTGGTGAGGAGAAACCTTTGAGAAAGATGGAGATGAGCACCAAGAAAGATTAATCTGGAAACAAGTGATTAACCTTAAAAAGAGAAAAATAAGGAACCCAAGAATGTAAGCATTAGAAATATCTACTAGTATGTTATTTAATACTATTAGATGTTATTAAAGGTAATAGAGTTTAACCAGCACAAAGAGCTATGCAGACATTCATTTCCTCTATAAAAAATCAGCTTATTTTCCTTTAAAGCTGATTAGCTCTATTTAGCTTAGATAAACCAAATAAACCAGTCATGGTCCCAAATCAAGAGGAGCTACATAGTCGTCTTCAACAGGTTGAACTACATCTGTTTGAAATATATTCAAAACTACGTCAATAAAACTTTCCCCTTTCAGACTATCTTCAAAAAGCAAGAGGTCCACAGCAATTTCATGATAATGTAAACTCAGAGTTGGAGACTGTTTGGTGTATTACCTGGGGGGAAAGACCTCCAGAAGACCCACCATCAAACAATGCACTCCTTGGAACAAATGTTAGCACCGATGAAAAAAAAAAAATCACTAGCTGGAGCCCAGGAAGAGCAGAGTAGCTTTGCATTCATCTGGCTCTAGCATACTAACTTTGCCCTGGGTTAATGGGATAAGCAAGGGATATTTAATTATCATGTTATCCTAGGAATTACATGTCTATAGAGATCACACATTAAGAAATGGCTCTGCATAATTCACTCATATGGCCTTACAGGAATAAAGTAGTAATTCTACTGTTCAATATTAGAATACGCTATTTATCACAGGCAAGAAGTTAGTGCCAAGAAATTCAGTTAGCGTACATTTCAAAGGACACAAAATGGTAAAATAATTTGACAGTGAAGATCACTGATTATTTTTTGTTACTTTAAAGGCCAATCTGTTTTTAGTTTTAGAATTTGACTGTTCTTAATCCTAATGGTTCAGTAGCAGCATTTACACTATGATTTTCAGAGCAATACTGAGACACTAAAAAAGCAAATCTTTAATTATAGTAAGACTTAAAAAATAACACTAACTAATGTAGAATGCTTTATCAAAGATGAACGGAGCTCAGCAGGGGAAGCTCTATTCTCCCATGGCATTAAATGGCAACAACTAAACCCAAAGAACCAGTAAGAACCAAACGCACAAAGAATTAGTTCCCTTTCAGAAGTGAGAGCAGATGCAACACCATATGGCTGACCCTCATGGCTAAACAGAACACCCACGAGGACTTAACAATTTACCTCCCCCGGGAATAAAACAGAAGTTGACAGGTTTTAACATGCAAGGTTAAGAAAGAGTTACTTGGGCTAACATCTTAAATTGACAGAATTTAGGCCAGATGCTTTGAAAAATAGCTACATAGATCCCACACAAAGTGAGTTCAATCAGTCCTCACCCAAGAAGCAGGACAGTCATTCCTTCCTCAGCATCTGCCCCTGCCAGCAGACTCGCCGCTGAAATCAGGCAGGACTGAAGAGGCAGAAAGCAGCCACCGCAAGTCACTTCTCCTTCAAGCCCAACACTTGTCAGCCGCTTAATAAAATGGTGCTCTTCAAATATTAAATTGCTTCTATTTGAATTTTCAGTCTCTGAGAAAAGCAATGATGACAAGTTTTTCCAGGGCAATAAAGAAAGAGATGCTAACAAGCCTCTAAGTCACTTGACTGCCATGAAAAGCCGTTGCAGATTCTGGTAGCAAAGGTGTACTGGACTGGTTTTCTATTGTACTTTTTCAATACTCTGCAGAAGAATTTTCTAAGTACTTTGCTGTTCCTGCTTCGTTCATAAAAATATTTTTATAAATTAATAATGCCATGGACTAAGCTTTAAGATAACAACCTAAACCAGAAGATCACAACCTAACCATGTTTGAGTGTTTCAGAAAGGAAAAGCCATCATTTTTATTGCTTATGTGCATACTTAATATGCTGAAAGCTATCAAATTTTGGAAGATCAGCTATTTTCCAAAACCTTTATTCTTCTAGATACTACAACCACAAGCAATAACAGCAACAGTAGTATTTTTACTGGCCAAGACAGATAGTTCTGTTTCCTTTGACTTCGTATAATTATACCAGAAATTTCATTTGCTTGTTAGTTGGTGGGGGGAAGGGAAAAATAGGTTCAAGGAAAAATTCATGGGGCGTAATTTTTTTTTCTCCCCTCGAATACTATAACGTGGTGGACACGAGCATCCTCCAGTCTGTTTCCAAATGGATCAAGTCATGATTAGTATTCACCCAGCCCCTTCCAATTTACAGTTGCTTACAGCTGAATTACAGTTCACTCTAGCACGATTACGGTTTAAGTATAGTGCTATACATCAACAAAGTTGCCCAACACTGCTGATTCTGTGACAATTTTCAGTTGTTTAAAACTTCAAGCCACCAATTCAGAGTGGAAGTTTGCCATGCTGGATGACTCCTAGTACATTTTATATTGGTAAACTTTTTCAGATCTGAATCAAAACAGTTCAACAATTGCTCACAACAAAAATTAAGAGATTGGAAGGGGAAGAAATTTTGATTACATTTCTAACCACTTTTTAGTTGAACAAGCACTGTCACTGCAGCCTGCAAAACACAGCCCTGCTAACTCACAGAAAAAGCTTTGTACAAGTTTTGCTGTTGCTGTTGGGTACATGGAAAAAACGGAAGGGACAAATGCAGTCAAGTTTAAGTCTGAAAGAAATATGAGCTTGCCCATTATTCATAGAGGCTGGAAGGAATTCAGTTATGTTGTCCATACTCTTCCGTGTACATCCATGGAGATTGCTCTGCAGCATTTATCCACAGGCTCTCAGCAACACTTTCTTCGCACGGGGTGTCTCATTAGGGGAAGCCAAGCACAGAAGCAGAGCAGAAAGCTCCTTTTTCATCCCCCTCAGTGCCTCCATCATTCGGACCAAGTAAAAGGAAGCAAAAAGCCAAGTAGTGCAAACGGAATGTGGGCCGAGGAGCTGAGACCACACAAAAGGGAGAGCTGGCACCAGCTGAGACAGGAACAGGCTGGAACGTACGTGTGCTGAGCAGCACTGCATGGGGGAACAAACATGATGCCAAATAGAAAACTGTGTTCGGAGGAGCTAGAAGAGAAATTGCAATCTGCCACACATGCCATGGGCTGCTTTGCACCAAAAAAAAGGGCGGGCAAACAGAAGACACTGACTGTAATATAAAGAGGTCCTTGTAGGGTCAGGACTTAAAGGGGTGAATATTGGATTTTGGGGAGTTAAACTAGTTTCCAGAGTTACTGTGTCACAGATGACAAGTCACTCAAGCCAAACCCTTCACAAGGATGGATGTATTATGTCAAATTATGTCAAAATTATACTGTTTGTGAAGCAATCAGGTCTCGTCATACCTTACTTGTTCCAAGATTTGAATTGCTCCTGTTTAAAGACATAGATTCTCAAAATCTACATTAAAAGCTGCCTTGTCCCCTAAGCTTCAAATTTTCTGCCCAGCATATTACCTACTAAAAGCTTGGAAAGCTTTTAATTCCATCCGGTAATTTGAGAGGTGAGAGAACTTCAGGTTTAAATCCAGTTTTGTGCCTAAAGATTTGGAAATACAGCTCAGAAGTCCCCAGAGAGGAGTGATTCTTCTCAGATCAAACAGCTCCACGCTTTGCTTTATCAATTGTATTATGCTAGGAAATAGATGCCAACCAAGAACAGCATCCTGCTGTGCTGAGCACTATTCAAAGTAACAGACTGACAGTAAAGAGCTTATAATTTAAACACCACGAAGTAGGGTAAAAAGGATGCATCATATAGGAGTTCAGCAAGGGCTCAGAAAAGGTGTGGAAACGATCAGAGGTTTTTATCATTATTATCTAGCTTTAAAAAAGGAGATGTACTAAAAAGCGCACAAATGTCAACAGTCATTTCAACCAAACACAATATCCTTGGTGAAACAAAACACAAAGCTGTTTATGATCACTGCAAAACAGTGTACTGCAGCTGCTGCTTTATCAGTTACTGGCCATATCTTCAGCTGGCTCCACAAAGGAGACTTTGCAGACTCAAAGATGATATAGTGTGTATGTGCTCAGGCAAGTGACCTCCAAGTCTGCACATTTCTTCCTGATACAGTATCTGGGGAAGTCCTTAAGAACAGCATACAAGATGACATTGCTCGGGATCAGCATTTACAGTTAGCTTCCTAGCAAGATTGCTGTGTGTGAAATCAGGCTCCCAATCTCAGCATAAAAACATGCAAAATCGTTCTGTTTGCCATAGAACTGCAGGGCAGCTCATACTACTGCTAGCACTGCTTGCAACTGCTGCCCCAGGACCACTGCCACCACAACAGCTGTCCAGTGCTGGTTGTGGCCTCAGGCTCATGGGGGGAAAAAAACCCTAAGAACTCAGCCTGCTGAAACTTTCTGATGTTCTTGTTTCTGACCAAGCAGGTCTAGAAAACACTACTGAGAAATACTTTATAAAGGAAGAATGTGGCATTAGGCAAGGGTGTGCACTACAGGGCGAGCTGAAGGTTTTCAAATTCAGATGCTGGGAGAAACCCAAGGACAGCTGATGGCACAATCCGATCGCTTATTCCTGGGAAGAATTCAATTTAAAAAAAAAAAAGAAGGAAGGAAACAGAGTGATCACCAATATAATTGCAAGCTGAAAAACTGGTACGGATAGGATTTATGAAAAGCACTGGAATTTAAGACATCCGTTCTCTGTTCTCTGGTTTAAATACACAACTTTTATAAAGGTGGAAAAGTTATGCTACTACTTTGATTACTTGTATAGAAATGTAAGAGGAAGTGAGTAGCAACAATAAATTTCCATTGGTAAAAGTCCCTGTTTAAGATATTAATGCCTGTTTCAACCACTTCACAGAATACACCACTTTGGGATAAATTATTTTTAGGATCAATTACTGTTGAAATGGAACAGTACAGAAATTCCATGAGTCTTCACTGCTTAGATAGAAGAGAGTTGCAGGCACATGCTACATAAACCCTCCCAGCAATTTTTAGTACGCTCACAAGAGCAAGCAGCCAACAGTTTTAGTCTACCAGAGATGAATTGAGGGTAATCACTGCAGATTCCACTAACATTTGCGTGCCTCGGGGGAAGGGCAGGGGGAATAGCACTTTACACATGGCAAGTTTGGGACTGAAAGGAATTCCATGTTTTAAAGGAAAATGGTCATTCTGAAAAGAGGCAGTAAGAATAAAAACAGCTATATGACTATCTTCAGAGAAATATATGGTCTAGCAAAAATAGGCATTACATACACTTATTCAGATTGTCAATGAATTAATGTCTTACCTAGTTGTGTTCTGAAAAAAATGCCAGAAGAAATTATTCTAACAAAAATGTCTTAGGGTTTAGGGTGTTTCTTGCACTTCAGACAACACGATTACCAAACTAATTTATTAATTAATGATCCTCTTATTTTAATAGGAGCTTTGTTACTAATGTGAATGAAATCAGGCCTAAAAAAGGTGAACTGAACCAACAGTGCCAAATAACTTACAATAGCTTTGTATTAAACCTTTGAAAATACCAACATGACTAAGTAGTCATTGAAACACACCTTCATCACCACCACAAAACCCTAATTCACTGTCATTGATCTTTTCCGAGTTGCTCACATTGGAGTGTGCCATTAGTAACTCAAAGGCTGAAAAGTAACAAGCTTCCCAACCAGATTCAGAGCCCTTTCTTGCAAGCTTTCTTTTTATGCTTCAGAGAGATTTCATACCTTTTAATTTAAAGATATTTTAATTCTCCAAGTTTCACAACTCCAGGTGGCTTCACTAACTAGTTCTTTTAGTGTTCAGTCTGCCTTTATTGAAATTAAGAGCCTTAATTAAAAAGTATTTAAATTTAGCTGAATCATCTCATGATTGCTCATCTAAATCCAAAGGTATTTTCTAAACTTAAAGCTGCATCATTTCTTATTAATTCAGTGGCCAAAGAAGAAAGTTATCACTCCTGAGTATAACTATGCGCTACTATTATTAGTAGCGTTAGCTCCTCAATCAACATCCCAGGACTTAGTCTCTCCCATGACTGGTCACATATGTATTGCCTTCCCCAACATAAGAAAACCGTGCTCTTCCAAACTTATTCTGGCCTCAGATTTACTTTCATTCATGCTATTCCTTTTTATACTCCAGCACGCCATTCACATGCACACCACCACACCAACCCATCCTTATTCTTCACAGTTCTGAATAATACATGCCTTTCAACACCCATTTCAGGTCACAACGCTATCCCACCAACTTTTTGTTACAGGTGTAATAGAGTTTTTACATCCTACACCAGTAGTTCTTGTTCCTCTGGTTTGCTGGCTACACTCTTTGCATTACTGTGCAAGTATCTCAGTTCTTTCATAAACGCCACACCCAACTTTCTGGCTGTTTTACTGAGCACAGCCTTTTCACCAATTACTTATCCAATTACTGTTTTCATCAAGTGGAATACTTTCCTTCTCTATGCTGTCCATCATTTTCCCCTCTAGTATTCTTTATGTATGTTATTCTCCTCTACTGTGCACAGACAAGGCGATGAATCAAGTCTCTCTCACGCATCCCCTTTCATTTCTTAACTTAAAGTTCTTCTCATCATGTCAGGCCAGACAGTCCAATGAGACCTACACCCCAAGCACAAAAACAGAGCCTACCTACCAAGAAATGTTACTTTCATAAAATCCTCTTCCTAGCCATACACCAAATATTCTTTGTAACTCTAGTCCTTGAGTCAACATCATCCTGTTGCATCCTCTATGCAACAACTTAAATTGCCAACCATTACACTAGGCAACAAGAGAAGATAAAAATACTGTTTTCTACTAATGTAGATGTTCCAACATTCCCACAAGTGAAGCCTTCAGTGCTTTACCGTGACTCTGCTTTCCCCTAGCCGTTGACTTTCATTACCTCCAGAATTTTATTAGGTTCCTAGTTTTTCACATTTGGCCAAAGTTAGCTAAAAAGGAGGAAGAACAACAGCACAACTATGAAAGCATCTTTCTTTAGGACATCCACATTGTAAAGAATATCCTTAAACAGAGTATCAATGGCACAACTTAATTTTCAATGTCAGAAGAAACTACCAACAGTTTTTTCCCCTGTGCTGCAAATCTATACACTCACACAAACTAGCCAAAAGCTTTCTAAAAAGAGCACTGAACGCATTCTTTTATTTGTGCGTAGCACACACTGGGGAGATGGCTAACTATAGCACAGTTTCAAAGTTCGAGTGTTAGATTTACTTCTCTAATTCCACTAGAAAATATGAATATTTAAAAGAGCTTGTTGCTGTAAAATACCAATGTTACTATTTTGTAGCACCTCTCTAAAATAGCTCAAAACTCAGAATGACAGACCAAATGCTGTGATGACAATGCTGCAAAGTTCATGTGATTCTCTCCCAAGCAAATTAAGTAGTTTAGTGGCAAAAAACTTCTTAAAACAGTTTTTTAATGTAATTTAGTCACACTGTAGAGATAAAAGTTTTGAATTTTGCCAGAGCTGAATTCATGCTTTCAGACTCCTGCTTCATTGTTCTTAGCGAAAACAAAAATTACAGGTCCCTTCACTTTTAAGACACACAGAAAAAGAGCTGCACTGGCCTGTTTCTAAGAACAAATGAAAATGTTCAAAATTGTGATTATATATTCACAATCAAAAATTTTTGTTTGCTTGTTTTTTAAAGACAGCTCAGTATCCAGTAGCTTTAGCAGAGAACCACTGCTGGTGATATGCCTTCAGGAGCCTACGATCACATGAGTTTATGAAGAGTAAATACACCAGCTTGTTTGGCAGAACAAAGTTCTCCACTTAAGCACAAGAAGCATAATCAGAACAGGAAGCAACAAAACAAGCTCTCTACCTAAGTCCAACAATGTCACCCAGCACAGTTTGAGTGATATACTCATGCAACCAAAACAGTAATTCCGAATTTAACCACAGGCCTATGTGTCATTTTGGTTTAACCGCAACATGATTTTTTCCTTGTCATGAAAGTCTCTTTTTAGACTACAAACTCTCCTCATCTCCAGAATACCTACTCAGACTGTAAGAATGGAAGGATAATTCAGACAGACAAAAAACTGTTTGTAGGGTTAGAAGCCAACTCAAAATTTGTTAATAATGGGTACAGTTCTACCAAACAATCTCCACTTTCAAATAAAAATAAGCAAGTGACCTGAAAGAGTCAAAGTACTGCTGCAACACAAGCTGACACTGGGATGAGCAGTCTTCTCAGATTTACTTACCTGGACAGTCAACTTCATCACTCTCATCCTCGCAGGTGGGCCATCCATCACACTGCCAATTTGAAGGGATGCATTGGATGGTACCACTCCGACACGCAAACTGCCCCGGGGTGCAGCGGAGCTCTAGGAAAGAAATAGAAAGTTGTGCTTTGTTTGAAGTGTTACTTATTCTTGCAAGTCTATACATATACTAATCATCCGTCATGTAACGTATCACTGAAGCGTAATGGACAAAACCTCTGGATAACTCAGCCTGTTAAAAACTGCTTCATTTCAGATCACTTCCGTGTTTTAAAGTGCATGTTTGTGGTTTTAACAGACAAGAGGGCTGGCTTCCAGTGCTTGAGAAATAATTCTCTCAGACATCCGTAGTAAAAACTTCCTGATAAAGATACCATGTGAGCTGCTATCACTGTAGCGTTACCCATTTACTTCTTGTGGGCACTGAGGACTACTTGTTCACTTTTCTCAGAACCAAAGGTCAACAAAAATATGCTATGGTAGTTAAGTGCTAGATTACGCAATAAATTCAGAATCCTATTCCCATTCCAATCACTATGTACGCCAGGACCCACTAGACTTGTGCAAACATCCAGCCTGAGATAGAGCCATTTCATAGAACTATTCGTAAAACAATTTCTATATCCACGAACCTGTTTTCACTTTCTAGCTTAAGCTCTTTTGTAGAATTTCCCCATACGAACACATCCTTTACAAGAAACTGTCAATATCTGCAAACATGTAGTGCCTGCTTCTGCAAGAGTACTGCCTACTTGCCATCATCATACTGTCAGATCTAATTAGCATTATAAAAAGTACAATTTTTTCCAAAGCTTTTTTATATCAATTCCATCTATCAAATGCCAGAACCTAATAATTCAGCTTCATTTTGTGTCCCTCAAAACATTTTGCAGGGGAAAAAAAAAAGAAAAAGAAAAAATCTGTCTATACAAGTGAACAATTCTAAGCTTGTTTACAGATGGCAGGTCTGCAAGTCGCCATTAGCATCCATAGGCTCACTTTTGCACTAGACCATCACCGTCCATCTTTCTTCTGGACGGTGGTTGTCAATTTTCCAAGCAAATATTTTGAACAACTTAGCACGTTTTCCTCTCTGCCACCTACAATAAGCCCAGGTAACCTATGTCTAAAGAACAAGCACCTTTTTAAAAGAAAAAAAAAAAAGAAAAAAGTGTTTTAAAGTAAAACACACTCATCCCTGATTTTGAAAGAATCAAGTAGGTAACTGTTTCGCAGGGAGAAACCTCTCAAAGAAAATTTGAAATACAGGTATGTATTCTCTCATCCACAGTTTACAACCTAAGAAGAGAGCTGTAATTGCAGTTGTTACCTTCTTGAAACACATGTCTAAACTAAATCAAGACAGAGGTCACATTTAAGTGTTCAGACAACATGACCAGGCATAATAAAACCAGTCATCATGTACTCTCAATAAAAGCTGTACCCATACACCCAGTAATTGGTATAGGATATTGATAACAGGCTTCTAATTCGATGTTAGACTAAAATCCAGTTCTAGTACTGGTTTGTCTTCAAAGCACAGACCTGCTCTTCTAGAAAATAAAAGCGAGCACATCCTCATAGCAACCACCTACTCAGAGCAAACATTCAGGTCACAAAATGGCTAAGAACTCACACAGACCTGCCAGACTACCGATGGCAACAACAGACCTTATAGCAAGACAAGCGTGTTCTCACCCATTTGGAGTTTTACTCAGTCCAAACAGCTAACAGTGAGTGAGCACAGTGGAAATGGAAAGGAAACAAAAAAAAAAAAAAAAAAAAACAAACAAACAAACAAAAATCTACCAGCTTAGGTCATAATGATGCCCCGCCCCCCAGAACAAAAACTGAAGTAATTTATTTAGCCCAAAGCCGGAAAGGGGGAATAAGTTAAGCTTCACTTGCCCAATGTAGCAAGAGAGAAAATGTAAAATCTATCTTTAAGTTGGGGGGTGAACACCAAACCAAACACAAAACCTCAAGCTGAAATTAAAACTATTCAAATTTCAAATTCACAGAAAAGCATCAACTCTTCAGTAAATCCTTGCAGCCTCTTTCACCATGTTTGCACAATGTCAGCACGCAGTGGAAGGTTTCTTAGAAAGTTCTACTATCACAGTTTCAAGTACAGAATTTACACTGGAGCCTGTGGTAGATATTTTAACACGTGAAAGACTATCCTCAGCCCAACTCCAGGTTTCCATTGCATCCACCTGCAGTTATGGCAAAATTTAATTCAAACCTCAATACTTTAAATAAAGTCTTAATTTTTTTACTGCTTGATTTTAATGGAAGTCAAGCACACACCCTGTGAAGAAAGCTATTCTGCAGCCTTCTGGCTTCGCAGGCAGCATCCACCAGGAAAGCACTACAAGCCAACGTGCACATGGGAAAACTAGTAAAGAATACTTTTGTCTCTCTACAATTTCATACATGCTACTACTATTTTATGTACAATTACATATGACTGGTTCAGATAAAAGGATGACTCCATCCCAATATTACGGGCATTAAGAAAGTGCCAGTTACATGCTGTAATGTCACTACTTCCTGTATTACAGACACTCCTCTCTGAACAATGTGGATACATGGAAGAGTACAAAACATTTCTATTAAAACACCACGCAAACCAGCTGAACAATTGTTCCCAATGGAAACCATGCTATGTCAGATGCACTAATTATTCTAGACCAAGGAACACAAACTGCTATGCGATTCTGTTGCAGAGGGGAAAAGTGACACTAAAAGAAATACTGCAAAATGAAAATCTCCATATTCTGCAAACACTGCCAATAACACCTCCTGAGCCATCCTACCCCATGGCCTGTATCCCCACACATTATTGAACTACCTAAATCACCATGCAGTTTCTGGAAGAGTTTCATCTGAATTGTTTTGCTTCTGTGCGCACAAAAAGAAACAAGATGCAATCATCTCAGAAAATCTAACC
>NW_009187523.1:37301-37546 GCF_000690835.1 Fulmarus glacialis
AGAAGACGAAATCTTCTCAGAAAATCTACCCGCCTCTCTCACTTGTGCTCAGGTTGGCTTTGGACATACCCGATGGCCTCCTTGAGGACTGATGCTTAAGATCAGCTCTTTCAGAAACCCCTTGCCGTTGACAGAGTACAGATTTCCATGAAGGCCCCACCAGACGCATACCTGCAGGCTGTCATCAGGACAAGACAAGGCAGTGGGCAGGCAGCTCAGCAGCGCGGGCAGCAGCGCGGGCAGCA
>NW_009187524.1:0-21035 GCF_000690835.1 Fulmarus glacialis
TTAAGTTGTGCAGCAGATAAATTAAGGCCATTGCCAAGTTCCTAGGAGGGACGTGGGAAGGAGCTTTACAGTGGATGAGGGCCAGGCTCGCGTTGGGGTGGGGAGTCGGGGGGAGGCTGTCCGATGGGCTGCAGGGCTCTTCTCCCCCACCTCGGCAGTCGGTCACACCTCAGGACCTGTTAAACACCCTCTGACCTCCTCTTCCATCATGGCCGTGTCAAAAAGAGGGATGAGGTTGTCGACCGTGTCAACAGGGCTGATAAATCACAGTCTCCGAGCCCAGTATCACAGGATATCCAAGTCCACTTGGGTTGGGTTTCATCCCCTCTGCCCCGCTCCGAGGGTCCCTCCATGGGTGTGGAGCCAGTGGTCCTAGAGAGTCATCAGTACTGATGCTTCATGCTACCGGAGCTCTTCCATGTTATGGTAATCGTTCTTCTTAATTGCTTTGACTCCCAATGACCAGTCATTTCTTATCCTAACAAAGACATGATAGCCATCCAGTCCTGGTTGCAAAGCAAATCCCAGAGGTAGCTCTCCTTCTTGCTCCTCTTGAATGCGGGAGACATCTTCTTCTTCTGAGAAACACTCAGAAGTGTTTCTCCTTATGCCTTATTCCTCACCTCCTCTTGCCTGGGCAGTAGTAGCTTTGTTTCCCAGATGGGCAGCTGCTTGTATTCGCTGATGAGTAGTCTCACTCCTGGAGGCTCCTTTCTCTTGAAAGGAGGCACGAAACCATTTCTGCTCCTCCGGGTCAAGGGCTGCCCATCAAGACAAGGGCACAGTAAAGAGCAGGAGAGCTGACAAGCCCACCCAACCCTGGCAAGCAACACTGCCAAGAACCTCTTGATGCCCAAGTCCCACCAGGATGGCTGACAGCCAAGCTCATCCCAGGTAGAAGCAGGGACGGCTTCATCTGCGGGTGGAAAGAAGGGGGTGCAGCAAGGTGGGATATCCGCACCCTTTCCATGGCTCGTGTTGCCTCCACCCTGCAAGTGATGGAGCGCAACCCTCTTCTCTGTAGCGATTATCCTGTCCTCGGAGGCTTCTTTGACCTTCAGCACCAGATGGATAATGCTGCGGGCAGGCAGGAGGAAGGCTCGGGGAGCGCTGCCTTCAATACGGCTTCGCCCTCCTGATTTATACGGGGGAGAGAGCGGTGCTGATGCACGCTACTGCTCATAGATTATCTTCATTCCAGCAGCAGTCAGGCAGACAGGAGAGGTAAACGGAGAGCTATCCACCACCCTATCCGTCACCTTCCCTCCGGCAGTGGCGGGGGGCGCAGGGGCGGTGGCTGCCGCAGAGCCGTCTCTTCTGAGGGGAACTTTTCCTTTCCATCAAACACCGCAAAAAAAGTCATATTCTGCAAACGGGCCCATGCATCTCTGGAGAGCTCGTCAGGGCTGTGTCTCTCCCAAGCCTCCCTGGACAGGAAAATGCTGGAGAGGAGCCGGTAACCATGGTCTCGGGAGAGTGGACTTAGGGTTGAGGTCTCTGTTCAACCGGGAGGGTGATCAGGGCAGTGCTGGGACTCGTGGCTGTGTTTCAAGGGCTGGGCACAGTAATTCAACCAGAAGAAGGTAAATCGAAGGCACTGGGGACCCAGTGTGATTTCTTGCATTGCTTTCCACCCCCCCCGCCCCTCACCTCTTCAGGCCTTAGTTTCCTGAGCTGGGATTAATCTTAATCTTGCTTACCCTCCTCTTGGGGGAGCGGGGAGGCTTGTTCTGTTCATGTCTGGCAAATGCTCTGAAATCCTCCGATGAAAGGTGCTGACAGAGCACCAAGGATTTCCAGGATTCCCGGATTTAGATAAATAGAGAGGCAGACAACGGGTGGGAAGGCACTGGGGGCTGAGGAGGTGGTTTTATCAGCCGTGCCGCCGCACCGCATCCTGCTCCGGTGGGGCTTGGTGTGCCGGGGTGGACCGGCAGCGGGGTCCCTGCGAGATGCCCTGAACAAAGGACACGGAGAAGCCCATTTTTTAGAGGAGAAAGTAGAAAGTCTTGCACCGGCACCAGGCAGGAGCGTCTGAGGAGGAGGGGTGGGAAGCCTGAAGGCAAGTTATACCTTTCTTTTCTCGCTGCCTCTGAGAATGCATGAATTATCCAGGCTTTGCCACCCGGAGACTAGGATCAAACCCAGATGTGGAGAGCGCTGGCTTTGCTGCCGAGGCTGGGCAGACAGGGATGCGCTACGAGCAGGCATGGTATGGGGCACGCAGGCATGAAACCCAGCGCTCCCTCTTGGAAAGCATCATGTGCTTTGGGTCTGAATTTAATTTTAATTCTCCCTCTTTCTCAATTTTTTTTTTTTTTTTTAAATTGTCATGCTTTAGATCTCTATACTCTTTTTTTTTTTTTTTTTTTTAATCAGCTGTATGTAAAATGTGCCCAGTAGCCCAAACATAGTGAGTTTACTCGATGTGGAGCCAAAATAGTGTATGTGCAGAGAGTGCAAAGCCCAGCTCTGCAGGTTCCCAGTGCCGCCAGTTTGTACCACGCGTGTTGGGTAGCTCCGAACGAAGTCCTTCCACCTAAACCTCCGCAGGCTTCAGGGAAGGTGGGAGACCGTGTGTCCCGGTCCTCCCTTTGCTCGGGTGGCCCCTGTTTCTAACACAAATCTGATCAGCATCCCGTGGCTGAGCAGCCTGGGCTTTGGTGCATTCAGAATGGCCCTGCAGCATACGATGAGCAAAATTTGAATGCCTGGTGAGCCAGCAGTCCATCGAGCAGGAGCAGGGGGATATATTACTGCAAATGGAAACGATTTCTATTGCTAGGGAAGAGAGTGGCCTGTTCTGAGCTATTGCACTGGACTGCTCAGTAATTTGCGTGGTGCATATGGGAGGACAGAGCCTTATTTTGGGAGAAGGCTCGAGTCAAATTGTTAAGAAAGCAGCATAGTCAGAAAGAGCCAGGAAGCGTAAAGATCAAAGTTGAAAATCATTTGCATTTCATCAAGAACTTGTGGAAAAAGGACAAGAAAAAAAAATCCGTCAGTTATGCTAGTTTTTCAGCAAGAGGAGTACAATTTAGACTAGGAGGAAAACACGCACAAATTGACGTTTCCCTGTATTTTCAAAGTGAGAATTGACTGCTGAGCCGCAGGTGTTACTTGAAGTGACATTTGTGGACGCATTGTGAAAATCCTCAAGACAGCAAAAAGCCTTGTTCAGCACCCAGCCAAATGTCACTTTGAACCCCGCGACGCTCTCGCGAGCGCTCTGACGGCGGAAACGCACGGTGGGATCCAGGGGCTTGGAATTAGATGGTGTTGAGGCTATCCGTAAAGGTTGGTTGCTCTTTGATCTGCTCCCAGCCTTTCACCTCTATTTTTTGAGGCAGGGAGAACCGTTAGCACTGGCATGAAGCGATGGGTCCTCCAGTGCCGCCGGTGTGCAGAGGGAGAAGCAGGCACAGGCAATGCATCGTCAGGATGCAATTTGTCCTCTTGCCCAACTCCTTTGAATGTTCATGTATCGTTCCTCTATCTGTAGCATTTTAATGCCTTTATAAAATGTTTCCTAACGACAGAAAGATAATTTGGCTAATGCAGCTCTGCGCAATTAGGTTCCCTAGTTAACATCATGTTCCTGCGTCAGATGCCCTTTCATCTCCTAGCCTATTTTTCATACCCTCAGTAAATATGTTTAATAATCAATTGGCATATTATTAACGCACAATAACGATCTTACTAAATCGAAGCTCAATCTTTGTTTGAGACACTTACGGTAAATATTGACTGTTCTGCAGAATTATGGCAGAGCCCTGAGCAGTCTGTTCCAATGGGAACTGGATCCATTTTTTAATACTAGTTATTGATTTTCGGCAAGCAAACTGCCTTGAGGCATCTGTGGTTTTTCTCCTCCCCTGTGAGCTGTTGGGAGGTGATGGACACGCACCAGGTAGACGATTTCCCTTTGCTCCGTCAATAGTGCCATGGCTAGAGATGGGCAGAGCTAGTGGACATTTCTCCATCTCCCTTTGGAGGTTTCCCCAAGGACAAGGTCACTCCCGTCCCCGCGGTGCTGGCAGGGGACACGTATCGCCTGGTCTGCTCCCAGCCATTAACCGCCGCGGTGCAGCTGAGCGAGGAGCGTGCTGCCACCCACCGAGGTGACAACTGCCTGCTGCGAACATGCTAGTTTAATTTTCTGCCCTTAATTGCTGCTAAGGAACAAAAATAGGCTTGTTTGGTCATTTGATGAAGACTCCTGCCAGCTCCCGTTTTCCTGCTGTCCTGTGACCTGTCCACATGAGGGCTGATGAAAAACGACACTGGCTTCTCCCCGCGCGTCCCTGCATGATGTGCCACTGGCATCTCCACGTGGACAAGCCGGCCGACGTGCGGCTGACACGTTTACAGCCCTGCTGAGAAGACCCGCTCTCTTCCTCCGTGCTCTCTGTATCTCACCAATTCACCCCTTTAATCCGGGCCAGCCTTAGGAGGACTTTTTTGCGTGCTAATTCAGATGCACGTCCCCATGAGTGAGGCCGGTTACCCTGCTCATGCTGTTATTTGATGATGGTCCCACCAGCTCGATGTGTTAGGTTGCTTTCCCCAGGGTTTTAGCTTTCCCCCAGTGCTTACAAAAGCCAAGGGAATAGCAGCCATCTCCATTTTTTGCTCGGGTGGGAGAGGAGGGAGATGGAAATTAATCACATCCCATGCAAGATCTGTTAGTAAGTGCCTCGGAGGGAGCAGGCAGGGTGGTTTTTCCCTGTTACTATTTTGCAAGAGCTCTGTGTTCTTCCATGGAGAGAGGTTTGAAGGGAAGATTGACTCTCAGGGCTGTGAGTTACCGCGTGGCATGTACTGCACATGTGGAGTTATTCGGGAATGACTTTGCAGATCGTTCTTATGGTGGGCTAATGCATCTGTTGAAGCTAGCAAGGGACAAGGAGCATCTTTGTGCCAGGTGTGTGTGCGTGAATGCAGGGGTAGCTGTCCACGCGCTGAATCCAGAGGAGCTTCCAGATGTGGACAAGCCCTTATAAATGGCTGTGACATCCCGTAAAGACGAGGGCTAATTCCCGGGCCGTGGGCTTCTCCCCACGCCCACAGCCGGGGAAGGGCTGCGCCTTGGCCATAGCTCATTGAGATGTGAAGTCCATTGGCGTGGCTGACTGTCTGTGTATATTTATGTAGAAGACTTTGCGTCCCTGGAAGGTGCTGTTGCTTGTTATTTTGACTGATTACAGGAGAGTGACTGTACTACAATAGCAGGAGCCACTCATTAGCTTTGGCGTAGCGAGAGAGAAATCAGCAACTCATTCCAGCCACATCCGCCCCTGGAGGTGAATATTAAACAGGAATTGATCCTGGGTAATGAGAACACAGCCCGGACTGCTGCGATTAGCACTGGTTGAATTTTAAATAGTTAATTATTGCAACAGGCAAAGGGAGCTTGTTGGGGGGGTGGGTGAGCGTGTTGCCTTCGGGGTGGCGGGTGTACGTTAAGGGATAAGAGTTGGTGTGGTTGCAATGAGTGTTTGGGGTGGGGGGGACGTGGATGGGTCATGTTGGAGGGCTTGCGTGCATATGGCATACGTGCGAGCAGGGTACGCCGGGGATGCTGCCTGGAGAGCGCTGGGAGGGCTTGTATCTGGGTGAGGAGATAAGTGGGCAGCTCCACGCCTTTGAGAGGATTTGGAGGGTATATATCTTGGAGCAAACAAGTTTTGGGCAGGGACTGAAAGAGATGCTGGAGATGAGGGTCTGGGGACAGGCGCGTATGTGCTGCTCCACCTGAGTGTGCAGGGTCCGTTTCCAGTCCCTCCAGCCTCAGGTCAGGTAAAACCCGGAGGACTCAGGGCAGACGGCAGGTCTGGAAAAGCTGTGGTGGGAATATATTGAAGCTGTTTTTTCTTGCATTCCCCAACTCTGCTGGCTTCCTTCTTCTGGAGCGCTGCGCAGAAACAAAGGGAAGGCGAGCGAAGGTGGCGGGTGCCAGGGGAAGGCATGCTATCTGCCTGGAGACAGGGGAATTATCCAGCTCGAATAAATATCTTTCAGAAAGAGAGGAAGAAAGAGAATTTCGCCCTTCTCCTCACCCCATGCCTCCCAAAATACCAAATCACCATGATTAAAAATTGACTCAAATGGACAAGCAGGCGCAGTAATTGATTGTGGCCTTTCATTCTTGCAGCCACACTTAATTAACCTTTAGACTCAAATACCAAGCACTGGTTAGACAGAAAGGTGTAGGCAGGGAAGAAGAAGACAGTGCCTGTTGGGAGGATCCTGTAAGAAGTCCTTCGGGGTAAAGACACCTGAATGACGCTGGGATGCTCTGGGGAAGAGCAGGCTACCCGATAACGCAAGGCTTGGGGGCTGGAGGTTTGTTTCCCTTTGCCAAACTGCAGAATAACCCCTTTCCAGATATTTCCCCCCGCCCCCGCAGCGTGTTCCAGCTCGGCTCCATTTCACGTGCTGCTACTGATATTTATTGCTGTCGTGCTTAGGACCGTAGTCAGGAGCTGACGCCAAGTTGTGCTCAGTGCTGTAGGAAGCCATCGAGCTGACAAACTATGCACCGGTGGGTTTGTCTTTGTGCTGTGAGCATTACCTTGTAGCGGGGGAAAAAAAAAAAAATGACAAAATGTGTGGCAAGGAGTGCTATAAATGGACTCAGTGGCAGTAAAAAGCTGTCATTTGAAGGGTGCCTGTTTTTCCAGCAGTGTGGGAGGCTCAGAGAGGTCAGCGCTGAATCTAATGGTTAAGATGCTCACAGGATTGCCTTGCTCGGGATGATTACAGTTGACCATCAGCAGCATCCGATGAGGGTTGGACTAGATGACTTTTAAAGGTCCCTTCCAACTCAAACAGTTCTATGATTCTGTGATCCTGGTGTGTCTCTTGTTAAATCAGTCTCCAGAATTGAACCAAGAGCATGTGGCAAGCGGAGATTTACTGTGACCTTTCCTTTAGGGAAGGGTTCAGAATATATTGTTGGGTGTGAGAATCTGAGAGAGTCGAGAATAAATGTCCTGACGTTGGGCTGTGTGGAGCTTGGTCTTCCCACGATCTTACCTCCTAGGCAGACTTTCCTAGGCTGTTCCCCCGAGCATCTGTGGGAGAGCGTTCTTGGGTGCAAAATGGTTATTTTTGTCTCTTTGGAGGCCTGCCTCCCTCCCACACGTCACCCTTTCCTTTCAGCCATGGACCCTGTGCTTTCATGCTCGTGATCTTTAATGTAGAGATCTTCTGGCCTCCTTACAGCATGAGTTGTCTCTGCTCTGTGCAGTGAAAACGTGCTTTGACCTGGAAAGCCGTTGCCAGCAGCAGATGGAGTAGATCTGCAGGCCAGCTGGTCCATGCCCTGCCAGGTGCTGCGCTTGCTTTGGTTTCAAATGCTTTGGTTTAAAGAAACTTTGAGTCCACCCTGGAATTGGGGAAGTATCAGAGGAAACTTGGGGTGAGGCATCAAAATGTAGACTATAAATGAGGTTACTCATTTCAGAGGAGACAAGGATGAATGATGAGGAGGCTCCGAGTGGTTGATCTAGTGAAGGCAACGTGGCTTTGAAACTCCTGTTCTGGTTTTCAGATCAAACCCTGGTTCAGCCTTAAAACAGGATGGCTGGTTTGGAGAGTATGGCTGAAAGCCAGAAGCGTAATACAAATACCTTGCGTTGCCTGGCACAATAAATATAAGAACAGTGGCAGCTCTTAAATGTCCATGGGACAGCGTTTGCTTCCAGGCATGTGAACGCCTGAGCATCAGGGAAGCCCGGTCCCAAATTTTTGGACAGGGCTGCGATGAGATGGAGCGATGCCTGGGCTCAGCTCCTGCTCCAGACTCGGTGGCACTTTCCGTTCGGTGAGCTGGGTCCTACCTGCAGCTCCTTCTGTATGCATCTCCCTGCGATCGGGGGCCTCGGGAGGCTTTGAGACAAATTGCATTTGTGCATATCAGATGGAGACTTTGGAGGTTTGAGCAGGAATTAGGAGCCAGGGATGGAGGTGACAACAGTCATGTATGAATGCAAAGTAAACAAAGCTGTGTGTGGGTGTGATGACATGTTTCTTTTGTCCGTAATGTATTCATCCTCTGAGTGCTCCAGGGTTATGCATTTAATTTGTTGTGCAACTGGCAGCTTTAGAAGTACTTAAGCATCCAGCTATCCTTGCCTAAAAATAACTGAAAAGCAAGTGGTTGTTTTTTTTTTTTTTTCGGGATGAGGGGAAGAGAGGTGGGCCAAGGAGACAAATGTATTCTGCAAGCCAGGAATGCAGCGCGCGATCCTGACAGGTCCACCATGCTTTTCTGGATATTTTGGTCTTCTCTTCTTCCCTTCCCCAGTTAGAAGCAGCTCTGCCCACGAGCAAATATAAGGGAAGGGAGAAGAAGAGTAGGCTGGTGGTTAGCACAGCAGCCCAGGATTTAGAAGATTTGGGCTGAATCGCTCATTTTGCTGCTGTCTTTCTGTGTCATCCCAGGCTCTCTGCGCCTCTCCGCAGTGTTAATAATATCGCTTCTGCACAGGGGTGTTGCAAGAATAAATATATTAAAGGTTGGGAGGCATTAAGGTGCCGTGGTGAGGCTCCTGCATAGCAAGAGAGTGTGCACTTGCAAATCTCAGCGGCTCAGAGGGTCGACAAACGCAACCTCCAATCTATTATTTTTAATATCTCGTTATTTCTGAGTCAATCGGAAGATTTTGAGCTGACCTTGGCAGGGAGAGAGACCTGCCTTGTCAGGTCCAAACCAGCTGGTTTGACTTCGCTCCCTTCGTGCTGTTGGGTCCCAACTCTGTCTTTCATTAGAAGCAGCACCATAGGAGTATCTCCAGCCCGAGCTGGACACAGCACCCACGGTGCTGACAGTACGGGCTCTCTCTGGCACTCCTGACTGGGTAATTTAGGGTTTTGAGTTAGTCTGGGTGCTTGGCACTCCTTGAAGCCTGGCCTACAGGGCTCGAAGTGCTGGTAACTAGAATGTCTCACCGTTGTTCAACTCAGCAATGCAATGGGTGGCTGCAGAGCTACGGACCTGGTGCTGCTTGTGGAAGGGACTCATGCAGCAAGCCATGCCTTGGTGCACGCTTTCAGATCTGCTGCCTGTCCACATTTAGCAGCAGCACAGCGCAGGAGCCGTTTCTGAAACGCTTGCAGATGTGTTTGGCAGCTGATAATGGGGGTGAGCTTTTTGTTTCAGATCCTACAGAAGTTTGGAGCTGAAAAACCTTGTGAGCCCAGGGCCTGAACCCCTAGGAAGATTAAAATTCCCTACCCCTACTTTGCAAAGGCACTGAGAGTCTGTCTGGCAAGACAGGTTCATTAACAAATTAATAGAATAATCAGCGGGGCTTTGTGTGCGTTTTGCAGATAAAAAACTGGTAACAGCATTCTTTGGCTCTTTAATGGGCTGATAAGAGCCAACTATCTGCTCCGTGGCGGGCTAATCGCGGCGATAACAGAGGTTAAATCAACTGCGGGGCTCTGGTGAGGGTACTCACAGAGGGAGCTGCTTTGCGGGGATGGATGGAGGAGGGAGCTCAGGGTTTTTAAAAATGATAAAAGGAATAGGCGGCAAAGTGAGGGAAGGGAAAGGAGAGAAACAAGCACCAGCTCCATGAATGTTTTCAGGAGCACCATGCGAAGCCCGTAAGGGCTGCACCTCTGGGAGGCTGATGCAGTTAAAAAGTGGCTGGTTGGGCTGTAGGGAGCTCCGTCTGCTCTCAGGCCTTTCCGTGGTGGTTTGGACAAAGAAGAAAGTGGTTGCCAGCATCTTCTGCTTACGATAAGGAGCTGGGGACAGTGGGGGGTGTGTTTCTTAGGGGTCCAGCAGGGAAGAGGCAGGCTGGGCTGGGCTTGGCGCAGGTTCCCAGGCTGGTGCAGCAAAGCCAAGGCACTTCATTGTCAATGGCCCCACCAGCAAAAGTCTATGCAGAGCCAGGCGTGAGCCTCTTTATGAGGGTTTCAAGCTCCATCTTAACACAAATTGGACTGGAAGGTTAGAAACCAAACTATAGATGAGGTGCTTAGGGACATGGTTTAGTGGGCATGATGGTGTTGGGTTAACAGTTGGACTTGATGATCTTAGAGGTCTTTTCCAACCTTAATGATTCTATGATTCTATGATTCTATTCCTGGCTGTGTGTAGCAGCTTGCCCGCCGGGCATCCCAGCCCAGCACCCTCACCACTGCACCCCGGGGGCCGAACACAATGGGAATGAATGGCAGGAGGAGGCAGCCGGGTTGGGTAGCGCTTCCCATCCCTTTCAAATCGAGGTGTCTCCTAGTCTTTTTGAACAAAGACCACAGCCTATCTCCTCTCCGCAGGCCTTCTGCATCTGCGACTTGCTGCAACTGGGAGCAGCCCTCAAATTTGCAAGTAGGAGAGCCGCATACATGATGGCTTTCGCAGAAGCGTCATTTTACCTTCATAAATTACAAACGTGTGTGCTGAAATATCGATGACGATATAAGAGAGATCCTTGAGCTTGCCTTAGGAATGCAGCGGTGGAGAGCAGTCAGGATTCAGCGCTTGTTTTGCTTTCCGCAGCCTCCTCCGTGGAGGTTTTGGGGTGCATCTGGCATCCAGGGACCTCTGCTTGTGTGTCATGCCGAAGTTGGGGGGGGTTTGTCCTTGTGTCACCTCCCCAGCCTGCCAGCAGTTTGCTCTTGGTAGGCTGCAAGAACGGGTTGCGGAAAGTGGCCGTTGGGGCCGCGATGGGAAGCGCTTGCTTCTGTCTTTCCCTGAAGGGCTATTAATTTATACAACATTTGCTTTGTTAAAGAAAGGACATTGTCAGGCGGCTTTCAACTGATGTGTGAAAGTGACTCTAATAAGATGTTCTGGGGAAGCCTGCAGGCAACCCCGCCTCTCCTCCAAACCTCTCCAGGTCTCCTTTGAAAGGGGCATCAGCAACCTTGATCCTCCTCCTCCTCCACTAGCAGAGACACTCAGTCGCACTCGCTGCGAACTTCTCCGGCGCGGGGAGCCGGGGGCGGAGGCGCCGGGCAGAGCGGGAGGGCCAGGGAGCCGGTGCTCGGTGGATAATTGCACGCGTCTGGCTGCCAGGGAAGAGAAACGAGGAGGAGATGGCACGGAGGGGTGGGAGTTTTCTTTGGAGGAGCAGCTGCAGCTCGGGGCTGGCGCTTGGCTAATCAGCACGGCGTGGAGGAGACTGCAGATGAGACCTGGCTCTTCTGCTACCGAAGGTTTATGGGCTGGTGGTCAGGGGATGTGCTTGCAGACCAGGGTCTCCTCTCTTCCAGCATCCTTTGGATGGCGAGCTCCAATATGCCATCGCCACCAGTTTGTCCTAGCCCTGGTGCCAGGCTCTGGCTCTCTTTGAAGGGTTTCGATGCTCCCTGGGGTCTCCCTGCCATCCTCGCGGCAGTGCGCAAGTTAAATAGATTTAACTACTATCGCTCGTAGGTCGCCGTTCTCCAAGGGACAGCATGCAGCGTGGTTGGCTCTCCCCGTGCGTATCCACAGTCTGCTGCCTGCCGCACGTTTGCCATCTTCCACAACGCTGGGATGAAGAGTGGGATTATTTAAGGAGCTTCTTGCATCCTGTGCTGGGCCATTTCCTTGTGTTCTAGGGGAAAGGCCAAAAAAGCCCCCAAATAAAAGCAAGTTCTGGTGCAATGAAGTGCCAGGACCAGCGTGTGCAACCCTGGGAATGTAAATCCGTGTGTGTAAACCTTCCCGGGCAAACCGTGTTGTTTTTCAGGGGTTTTATTTTGGTTTTGCAAATATTGAAGGAATTAACTGTTGATTGACGAATTAATACCATGCACTCCTATCCCACCTTTCATCCCAGAAACCTCCAATCCCATTACAGGTATTAATGAAGCTCAAAAGGAAGGTGATTTGCGTGGCAAAGGGGTAAACTGAGGCATCGGTCCGAGCTCAGCAGCGGAGCTGGGCTCGCAGAGCCCTGCCCGCGGCTCTGCCCGCTCCTCCTCCTCCTCGCTCCCCGCTCTTCTGCTGTCAATCTCAAATGACAGGAGGCCTCCAACTGCCTCGAACAGAGCAGGACCGTTAATAAAACATCAAAACCATCAAAACCATTAGAATCTAAAGAGCGAACAGAAACGGGAGATAAAAGGCGATCGCATGCCTCGGTTCCCTCGGTCCCCGGAGAGACGCTTGCACCCCGGGGGGGTGTTAACTTGTGGAAGGGACTTTTAGGAGGTGCTGGCAAGCAGGAGGAAAAAAAAAAGGAAAAAATAGGTACAAATAAAAGGCCCAAGGATGTAGGTGCGGAGCCCAGTTTCTGCACGGGGCGGTGGTGCGAAGGTGCTATCTGCTCACCCAGAGCAATCTCTTAATTCGGGGGTAAGGAGCCTTAACACGAACTCTGGCAGTAACAAACTGCCTTTTTTTTTTTCTTTTCTTTTTTTTTTTTTTTTTTTAATTTTCCTAAGAGTTCTGGGGCTGTTGGGAGACTTAATTAATTAGTTAAGATGTTTTCCACTGTTATTGTGCCTCCCTTCAAAGGCTTCTGACAGTAAATTCTCATCAAGTGGAAGATCTAATAAGTACCAATTATTGAAGTTTGCTAATTGCCAGATAATAATAATGCTGATTAATAATGGTTTTAACACCACTGTTGATTTCAAATGTGGGTACATGCGCCGCAGCACCATTGATTTAAATTGTAATTTCTTCTGCTTTGTGGCTAAGTGGGGTAAAAATCAGGCCGGTGGTATTTTTTTTTCTGTCCAAAGACCATATTGTTCTAACCCGTCTATAAAAACCTGCTAAGTTCATAAGCAAGCGATTTAAAAATAAATAAATAAGTGCGGGAGGATAATGCATCGCGGAGAAGCAGTTCGTTCGTTTCCTTGACAAGTGTAATTTAATTTTAATTATTTATGATTCTTCATAGCCCGCTAGTAAATGTTCTGTAGTATATTTTGTAAAACTAATGAAGTCTTAGTAATAGGAGACCTAAGTTTGAGCCCTGCACGGAGCAGCAGGAAGACGCAGCTTGTCTCTCACCTTCTGGTTATCCCATATCGGACCGGTGACGTTTTGTATAATTATCCTGTGTGGATCCCTCCCCGGGCGGGGATGCTGCTGCTCTGCAGGTGCCGCTCGCATGGGAAGCGGATCCCAAAGCCTTAGTCTGGGTTTGCTGTAAAACTTTTTGGGTTTTGAGCCGTAGCGATGGGACAGCGAGAGGGGAGGCTTGCCCTCGGCGTGCCGTTGGAGCATCCCGCGCTGCCCCTTGGGGTTTGCGATACCGCTGGGGAAGTTACGAAGTTGGTTTTTCTTCTAAATGATTCCTTTTGCATTTCTGCTCCTAATTGCCCCAGGGGGTAAGGAAACGCGGAGCAAGGAGGGGGAGGCTGCTTGCTTTGAACTTGCCCAAAGGGGAAGAAAAAGTGTGTTCCCCCACCGGCGTGGTGGCCGGGGTTTGGGATGGGCGCGGGATGCCGGCATCCCTGACTGCTGGCATCTGAGGAGCGGCGGATGGATCCGCTGGGCGGGCATGCCCAGAACAGCATGGGGCGTTGAGCGGAAACCTAAATTTAAATGTTAAAAAGCTTTTGTTCATTACTGGTGGCATTTCCTCCCCCTCCCCATTTGTCACTTGGAGCGGAGCTGTGACTCTTTTAATATCAAACAAATAATAAGCTCCCTCTAAAGTGATTTTTCTGACAAGGAGCTCAATATATTAAACTTTATCTATATTTTAATAGCCAATTTCACACCAAACTGCCTTCTTAATAATGTATTTACCACCTGGGGATATTATTCCAACCCATCTGGAAAGAATTGGAAATTAACTGTCCCTAAACTGAGTCTGTGTGTGCTTTAGATGCAGCGGAGATAACAGCGGTGTCATTCCTAGGGGAAGTGGGGGAGGAAGCTCATCATGCACCGAGCAAAATGTCAGCAGCAAAGGCAATAACTGGTGGGGAAACGAGTGCTCTCCTTTTTGCAAGTGAGAGCCCGGCCCCAGCCCGCCTCAGGAACATTCAGCCGCTCGGGGAGCAGCCGATAGCACCTCAAGGGCCTCTTCTGCACTTGTAAGAGCCGAGGGTTTTGGTTTCCAAGGATGCGGCATGGATGCAGGGCTCGGGAGAACGCCAGCATCGTGCCGGGCAGCGCCGCTGGTTGCCTGCCACCGCGGTGTCGGGACCCCGCTGCTGCCAGTGGGCACCCAAAGGGTGGGAAAAAGTCGTGTTCGCCCAAGCCGGTGCTGCTAATGGGAATTAATCTGGTCAGGCAACGCTTTTAACTTGCTCTGTTTCGGAGTGGTCCTCTGCGGGTCTCTCTGATCCCATCTCGACCGACACTGCCTGATGCAGCCTAGGCAGACTGCAGCATCCGCTCTCGATGTATACGTGCAAGCACGCGTGTTTGGAAAACAGAATTTTGTTTAGTCTAAGTCATATATATAGTTATTGGTGCTATTCGTTTACTTCCTACCGTTTCAAGGGGTCGACCAATTCAGCTCCCTTGGCACTAGGTACTATGTGAAAACACGTGCGATGGTCCCAAACCTGCAGAACCAGTGTCCCTTTTCGGTGCTGGAGACAGCTGTCCCCTCCGGACAGAAAGCCAGGCAAGAGAAAATACCTTTTGTGGCTCTTTTGCCCTCAAAATAGGAGAGTGGTAGGGTGCCTAGTCCAGAGAGCGGAGTCGTCCTAACCACAGCTTGCCAAGCTGGGCTTAAATCAGATTTTGCCAGTATTTCTTATCAAATATAAGCCTCTCAAGGTGATGTTACTCATTCCTGAGCTGTATAGAGCATCTCTTGCCTCCTTTTTGAGGCAGCGAGGGGACATCAGGGATGCCATTGCTGGGGACATCAAGTCCAAGCCAGAAGTGAGCTTTTCATTTCCCCCCAGCAAAAAGCCCTTCCCGAGCCCTCCCGGGTGCGTTTGCCAGGGGAAAACTGGCTGTTTGGGTCAGGGCTGTGGGTTTTTACGCCAGACCTGGTCTGCAATGACTTACTGGAGTGGCGATGGCTGATAAAGGGTTTGCAGCGTGCGGGCATCGCTGCCAGCATCCCCACCGCGCCGTGTAGCGGCATCGGCTTCCCTTGCACCGGGCTCCTTGGCAGAAAATCGCAAAGGATTTCGCTGTTTTAAAGTTTTGTTTGAATGTGGCTGTGTTTGAAGGTTTGTTTTTGTTATTCATACATTTCTAGGAGACGTCACCGGCGCCGAAGCAAATTAATCTTTGCGATGTTTCCTTTTGTTTTTAAAATAATTAAGGGCAGCTGCTACTTAAAGTCAACTAAAACATCCTAGTTTTCAGATAAAAGTGCCTCGTGTTTGTTGTTGTAATGAAGCAGTTTGACATCGAGATGAAAGTCTCTGCTGTTTGTGTTGTAAAAACTGGTTTTGACGCTATTTTTGAACAATGTCAAACTGTTTCCTTACATTTTGAACAAGACACGCTTTGATCTAGGAAAAAACCCCATGTTTCAATCAGAAGGAAGAAGCAGCAGCCCTTAATGATTTTAAAATAGGATCAAATTGTAAAATGTTTCAATCATTATGTTATGTCACATAACGACATCCTCGTAGCTGTGCTGTGTGATGCTCAGCATTGCATTTAGCGTTGTGAAATGTTGTAGAAATAATTCAAAATAATCTAAAATGCTGAAATGGAATACTGAAATTGCAAAGTGACTCTTTAAAGTTGTCAAAAGAAAATTCTCGTTTCTGGCATTTTTGGAGTCGCTGAGCTGGTTGAAAGAAAGTATGCAGGCGCTTTTGTATTTTTTTCATCCTGAAACCGAACAAAAACAAAGTGTGGAGAAGTTGAAAGCGCCTTGTGAAATGGAAATCCTCCAAATGGACCCATTTTAGCTATGATCCACTACTCTTCCCCTTCTAGCGAGGGCAAACGCTGGGGAGGAGGAGTGGGCTCTGCGGGCTGTGGCAGCGCCCAGCCCTTGCAGATCAGGGCTGAATTGTTTGCGGATGGGATCGGGAAGCGATGCGGTGTTTGCACATCCCTGGGCTAAATCAGGCACTTTTGGGTATCTTCACTTTTTTGCTCCTTTTGCAAATTGTCACAAATGAGTGGTTTAGAGGCCGCTTAAAGAATCGCCGTCAAAGGTATTAGCAGAAAGTGATTTTAATAGAGATTTGTAGAAGCGCGACTTAACAGAGTTCGGTGGCAAGGTCCACTCTATCACTTACTACATGGATGAAGTATACAAAGGAAAATCGTGTTATAATTGGGCTAGAATTATTTGTACAGAGGCCAAGGACGAAAAGGGTAAGGGAGACCCTTCCATTGAGTCACAAGCTTCAGAGAAGACCCAGCTGGATCCAATCTTAGTCTTAGACTTGGACAAGGGTTTATGTCTAATACAGGAAGGGTAAAGAGACCCTCCTGTTGAGTCACAGGGTTCAGAGTAGACCCCCTTGCTTTCCAAACTCCTTCTCAGAGAGGAGTCTAGGTGCAGCTGGATCTACCTCTAGTCTCAGACTTGGGCAATGGTTTATGTCTAGTACAAAAGGGTAAGGGATTATATGTGGTTAGCAGCAGCCTAAGGTTCATTCACAGTTTTAAGGTGGATCACAATATTTTAGCAGAACCTAATCATTAAGTAATTTAACATTTACAAAGTAAGTTAGTAGAGTCTACTACAATCACAACTTAATTACAAATTACACTTCTAATAGGAAGTCCACACACACACTCACAGACAGAAATATATATATAAATGTACAAAAGGTACCTGTTAAAAATTCCCCTTGGGTTCAGTGAAGAAATATTCACGTCAAATGTCTAGGCATTTTTTCTGAAGGGGCAAAGGGTTGATCCTTGAGGAGTGAAGGATTTCAGCCCAGGCCCCATCATCAGTTTTCAGCGACGGTCCTCCGAGTATCGCAGACCCGAGAGGTCGTGAGCTCCGAGAGGCTCCCACTCAGAGGGAGATACTGGGCGCAGCCGCTGCGGTCCAGGAGAGCTCAAAGGGTCTCGCTTTGGAGCGCCGTTTATAGGTTTGCAAGATGGTTGGCTTTAGTCATCCATGAATTTCCATCCTGGCCACAGCCCGAGGTGGGAGTTACTAAAATTCTGAAGGTTTCAGCGTTGTTACAATTGAGCTACGACTTGGGTAAGATAACCCCTGGGCTGGGCAGTGGGAGTACGTTCCCCGCCTCAGCCATGCAGGGTTTCTGATAGAGTCAAGGAGCGCTCAACCGTCAGACTCGGTGCACCAAGGCCAAGTGGGAATTTCTGTGATCAACGAACGGCCCAGGAGAAGTGGGGGAATGCACCACCACCCACATTCCCATCCCGTGGTGGAGGTGCTGGGAGGGGAGGGATGCCATCACGGAGGGATGGAGGCAACGGGGTTCAGCTTTGCATCCTGCAAGGTCCAAAGCAGGACCGCCGTGGTACCCCGGTCCTCAGGGACTTCCCCGGTGTTGCTGCCGAGCATCTGGGAGCCGGGGGGGGCGATGGCCATCTCTGCGGTCCCCAAATCGTCAGCGAAGCTCAGAGACCGCGTGTGACAGGCGGGTCAAGGAGGAGAGGTGCATAAAGGCTGCTGTAATCCTGCAAGGGGAGGATATGAGCGCTGACAGTTACCTGGGGACCCTGAGATACCAGAATCCCTAACTTAATCAGACAGATAACGGGAGCAGCTAGAGATGAGGCAGGAGCAGGAAACGCCGAACAATAGGAGCCAGCCCCGCCGGGCCCCCGTGCTGCGACTGAGATAATAAACTATATAAAAATCTGTCACCGTGCGATAAGTGATGAATTAGAATCAATTATATGTTTAAAATAATAGACCTCCCCATGGTGTTACCCTCCAGAACGGTGATGGCTTCTGCCTAGGCTTGGCAGCGGTGATGGCAGGCTTGCTGGCACCGTCACCGTCGGGGCTGGGACACCTCGCGCAGGCGGCTTTGCGGCGCCGGGGAGCTCGGCACGGTGGCAGCCGAAATTAAAACTGGCAGCCGAGCTTTTGGCGTTTAATTTTGCATTTTCTCCCGGTCCCAGCAGAGCCACGCGGCATGTGGATGCAGCCGGCTTGTGCGGTGCCCGGGGCGGGCGTGCCTGATGCAGTGACCTCCAGCCCGCTGTTCCTCGCTATTTGTAGATTTTAGAGATTTACCATTTTTCTTGCATTATGGGCTGCTTTACGCGCGTGGCCTTGCTGTTGCTCCCTGCGTGGAGCAGCTATTTCCGAGCTGCTGAGTGCTGTTCTGCTAAATAACGCCGCTTGAGTGCGTTTTTCCCCTCCCTCAGATGCCAGGAGGACAGCCGAAGGTGTGAAAATGCAAGATTAACCCTGTGAATCATCCATCAAATGACGCGCGGTTGGTTTGCAAGTGCAGGGCCGGCAGGACGGGGAATTCTCCAGACCTGACCACCCCGTTGCTGCACGTTGGATGGTGCAGTGGTTGGCAAATGCTCCCAGCAAAGCTCTCGCGGGGCAGTGAGAAGAGTGTGCCTGTCCAGCCTGGTACTTAATTTGGGTTGAAAACAGAGATATTTGGTCTTTCAACCATGCTGCTTGCGAAGGGGCTCAGGAGGAGGACTGGGGCTTGCATGAATGTCTCACCCGGAGGTGGTGGTTGTTTTTATGAGCCGGTCTGGTCATTTTGGTGAGGATCAGATCGATGTGCTTGCTTTTCCTTTGGTGCTGTAGCTTGTCACGGACTTGGTGCAACGGGAGACCGCTGGGCTCAGTCTGTGTCCTGCCTAGGCACATTTCCAAACCCGGCCTTTTCAAACAAACACGTAACCTTGCTTAGGTGTTCTCAGATGGTTTTGCAAAGATGTATATTGCTCTAATAAAAGTTGATATTTTCCCCACCGAACGCCAAGGCTGCCTGCTGCCCTCCTCCAGCCACATCCCTTTCTTTCTGCAAGCTAGGGGGGTTTCCCAGCTCCCTGCATTGCCAGGAGGGAAAATACTTCTTGTGCATCAAAAGTTGATTTGGAAACCCGTGCCTGGCCTGGCTTGCTTTATTATTTTGTTAAATAGCACAAGTTGCAGCCATAAAGCCCTTGGAAGCCTGTGCTAAGCAGGGGCGCTGGGACCAGTGCTAATGGATTGAAGTGAGCGGCTCACCAGCCACAGGGGTGCCCTGGGATTTCCCTTTTGAATCTTATTTACATTCGGACTAACAATAGCTCCCAAGATCAGCTATAAATAATTTCTAGGAAAGAGTTGTCTAATTAAACGTACAGCAGCAAAGAAAGTACTTTTAACCACAAGGCTGGTGTCCTAATGAACGTAATCACTGGATGGGGACAGCTTAGGAAACAGAACTTGACATCTCCCGGCGGAGGCAGAGAGATGGAGGGGAAACATACTTGGGGAGAATTCCCAATCAATATTTAATTGCGTAGCATGTAATCTGCATTAGTATTTTTTTAAAATAAAATTAAAGCCCCGCAGAAACTGGAGAACCTTTAAAGCAGATTTGAGGAGGGGGAGTCTCTTTTTTTACGGCTGTCTGGGGAGGGAACAACATCTAACTGCCCCTGTAGGCATGCAAATTGTTCTGTAGTTGGCAAAATGGTCTGAATGCAGGCTTTGACGGCATGGATTTACAGCCTTCCCCCTTCCACCGCGGTCTTCCTCCTTTCCTGGTGCCTCAGTTTCATTGTCTGTAAGTGGGGAATACAGAAATTCCCCTGGACTTCACAGATGTCAAGCTATAGCTTGCATCTGGAAAGCATTTTGAGACTGAAAAGAAGTGAGTTTATCCGTAACCAGCCCTGTGCCACGGTGCTGTACGGCTAAAAGCCCCCCGAGAGCTGGTGGGATTGGGCGATGGGCAGAAGGTGTGTGCTGTAAAGGGACGGGCAGGTAGATCCAGGTCGAGCTTGAAACAGCAGAGAGGCAGGGCCTGATGCTGAACTGGGAGGTTTTGGCTGGATGTAGGAGTAGGCAATGGTGTAAATGCCTGAGGAGTGGCTGATCCCTTGCAGGGTGGACCCGTGCTTAGTAAGGCAACGTGTCCCCATCTCTGTGAAGTGTCACGCTAGGTGCTGGTGAGCCATTGGGAAAAAAGTCCAGCGTGCAAAGGCGTCTAGGGGGGCAGTGGGTGTCCTGCAAGAAACGGGCACGTAGGTAGGGAGTGATGGAAAAGTAGCCGTGGCTGGTGCCCATCGGGTTTATAACGGACTCAAAGCCTGTATCTAGAGGTAAAATACAGCAGGGCAGCTCCCTGGCAGCCTGTGCATGCCGGCTTGCACCCTGCGGAGTGTTTGGGCTTCTCAGAAGACTCGGACACAAAATGAGGGAGCCAACTGGTGTAAATTACTGCATCTCCAGTTGGAGCAGAGATGCTGATGGGGCCGCCGGTGGGGCCATAGTATCTTCCAGCAGGGAGGAGGGTTGGGGAATAACGAAGCCCTGAAATGCGGTTTCCCCTGGTTGGTGGCGGTGGCCCCGGCAGGGAGATGCGGAGAAGGGACAGCGGTGGGATGCTGGCGTCTTTTCTGCCTGTTGCAGCTCAGACTTGCGCTGTCAGCCCTTGCTCCATCCCCAGAGAAAACCACTCCGGCTCCGCTGCGATTAATCTAATCGGCCACTGGATGTCAATGTTGCCTCGTCCAATTACAAGTGGGAAAGTACTGGATCTTTAGAAAGGAGGAGAAAATGCTGCTGTCAGGATAGAGGAGGTTGGATGTTGTTTTCTTCTGCAAAGTTGGCTATTAAGCGCCGTAGGGCCACGTACGAAGGTACCGAGGAGGAAACAGTCATTGCTCTTGTTTTGCTCAGCCAGGGAGGGATTTGATCCAGTCTGCGTAAAGACTAACCCCTGATTTGGGACAAAAAGTCTCAGCAGATTGAAAAGCCGGATACAAAAACCTGTCTCCTTCTTGGAGGCACAGCTCGGTGCGTGCTGAGTTGTTGGTGGTTGGCATCAGGCCCTTACGTGACGTTTAGGAGGACGGTGATGCATCTCCTGTGGAGCTGGGTGTGAGGAAGGTTTGAGGATGTGTAGTCAGAAAATACAGCTCTAGGAGGGGAGGATTTTCAACAGGGTGCGAAAGCAGATCTGGATTTAAACGCTGCAGCTTGGCCTCCTCTCCGTTATCCATCTTCTAGCCAGTGGCGGGGGAG
>NW_009187524.1:21079-26909 GCF_000690835.1 Fulmarus glacialis
GCACAGACAGCAGCTGCATCCTGCCAAGATTCATGATCAAGAACGCCTCTCCCCTACCTCCTCCCTCTCTTCGACAAATATTTTAAATCCAGGCCCTGTTTTGGGAAGCAGGCACGGCAGCTGGCCTCTCCAGCCTATCCGCACGCCCAGATGGGGCATCGCTGGGAGGGGAGCGCAAGTCCTTGGGAAACCGGGACCCTTGAGTTTTGGTGCAGGTCTATAGGTATGACCCCAATGGGATGAGCAAGGATGGGGTGCGATGCGTCTCAGTCCTCTCCTGGGTGCTCTATGGCGTGAAACCGGTTAATGGAGACCTCCCCACAAAGAAGACCTGGGGTTGCAGAAGCTGGGCATGCCCTTGGGTAGCACCTCCCTGGCAGCGAGACCTCGGGGCTGGTGAGGGCTCCTTGCCTTCGCTTGCACCTCTGCAGCAGTTAAAGGCAGGACATTGCTCCCCTGCGCTGTCAGCCCGCTGCCTTTCTTTCCTAGCAGTAAAAAGGAAGGAAAATGGACTCATGGTTTCTATCCCTTTGGAATTATTCCCCCCCTTTTACGTTGGGTTCGTTTGAGCGTGTTAATATCTCAAATTTAATGATAAGTCTAACGGAATACATTTATAAGATAAATAAGATGTTGTTAGTACATTAGTAGCAAAAAACGTGCAAGGACACTGCTAATCTAAGGTGAAAATGCCTTCCTGAGTGAAATTTAATTAGCAGATTGTGTTCTATTAGTGACTTTTATGGGGAGTTCATGAAAATGAATACAAATACGATCCAGGCAGCCTCTCCTGTGAAGTGAGCGCCTTGCTAACCCACCCTCCCTCTCCCCCCCACGCTGCTGCCAAGGAGGGAAAACACCGATGTGTGTCCTATCCCCTTGCCAAAAGAGAACTTTCTGGAGGCAGAAAGGCAGCCTGTGGCCACCTTGCAGTTTAGGGTTGTGGTTTGAAGGGCAGCAAGTCTGGGTGGCACCTAAGTTGAGTATGCTGACAGCAAGTGAAATGTGGTGGGGGAGTCAGAAATGTCCCGTCTTTTCCCTCTGCGCAGGGAAAAATCATGCTTTTCCATAAGAGCAGCGATGGTTATGGAGATCTCCATCGTGCTTCGAATTTTCTTCCTAGCCAGATGTCCTGCAGCGGTCAGCACTGGTAGCAGAGGATGCCAGGTCCTGATGCAAAGGATCCATCACAGAGATTCAGCGTCAGACCGCCGTGTGCTGGCAGACCTCTGCGTTCCTGCAAGGCTGTTGGCGTGTGGTAGCTGCAGGGGAATGGATCCCATCCAAGAACATCATACATCTTTTAAAGACCTACGGTCCCCTAACAAGCCAGAGGGTGTTGTTGCAGCTGTTACTGCCAGCCCGTGCTGGAGTCGCACGCTGTAGGGATGTGCTGGTGTCCCTTTTCCTCCTGGCTCACCTTGCAGAGCCAGCGCAGCAGGGCCTCCCGTGAAGGAGCCGTGGAGGTGACATTGATGAGTCTTCCTAGGTTTTGTGCTAAACGCCAGCGCTTGGGGTGTTTCTGGAGCTGGAAAGCATTCCCATGCTGTATGTGGTTTCAGGACCTTATAGATGGCTTAGGAAGGAAAACCATCTTGGCGTCAGCAACAAAAAAAGAAATAAATGAAAGACCTCTCTGTTCTTGGTCTTTCCTGGGAAGACTGTCTTGCACACCCTGCTTTGGGAGTAGCTGTCACAGTAGTATAACCTCCTCCACCCCATCTAGGACCTGCTGGTCCCAGTCAGTGTGTGGCTAAGGGAGATACCCCTTGGTGATGCTGCTAGCTCCTTGCTCTTGGGACCAAAATCCAGGGTAAGATTCTCAGCCAAAACCTGTAGCAAAACTGCCGTTGACTCTGGGGTGGCCGGGAGGTCTGGACACCGTGCAACAGGCTGCCCATGCAATCTTTGTTTGAAATTGCTTGTGAGGACGTTGGAGTTCCAGAGGAGCAGAGAGAGGCTTTGTGCACTGAGAAGTAGCATAAGAGCAGTCGCCTTCTCCTTAGCAGACCTGTCCCGTCCCTTGTATTCATGCAGAATGAATCCGGTGACCCCTGCCGAGCTTTTGAGGCTGGGGGAGAGTCCATTAGTTACTGCTGCCAACGTAGGAGGGATCTGGTGGTGGTTTGAAAGATCCTTCCCTCCCATCTGCGGGTGCAGAATCCAGCTCTTGCCGATTTCTTTGCTGAACAAAGGGGGAACAGCGAAGCAAATGCATGGGGAGTCGTTATTCATGCAGATGAGCCTCACAATTCAATGGAGGTAATTAGGAGAATGATGGAGGAAATTAGCACTTTCTGTGGGTTTATTAATATTAATAAAATGATTCCACGGTTAAAAATAATAATAATAATAATATTAATAAAATAAATACAAAACTGCAGAAGAGCTCTGCCCAGCTACTAAATACCAGTCTGCTCCAGGCAGTGATCAACCAGTAGCTTGAATTAGTCTTCAGAGACAGGTTTTTTGCCCTCTCTAAAGATGGTATCACAGAACTCAGAACGGATTGAGGCATATCTGGGGTCGTTTCTTGTTTCCCACTTTTGTCTTCCCCATTAGCAAGAAGAGCTGAAGCTCAGCAGATCCTTAAGACGTTGGGAAGCTGAGTGGCTTGTCTTTAGCGTGCCAACGGTCTTGAAAATAGGATGTTTTGTGAGAACTGCCCCTGATGCCTGTTGCCCTCCTGCTTCTTCACCTGCTTCGTCTGTCGTTAACCTAGCAAGGAAAATATTCCCACATCCCCACTTGCCAGAGGCTTGGTGTGATGTGGGTTCCTGGGTCTGCCACGAAGACCCATTTCCAGGTTGCCCTCTCAGTTGCGTTTCCCGTTCCCTCTCATATCGATCGCGGCAGAGGACTGCGGACCCGTGCCACCCATGTGCAGTGTGGCCTTGGGAGGGTTGTTCAGCTCTCCGTGCCGCTGGCATGCCAGATATGCTGGAGTATTTGGGGGGCGGGGGTGTTATTTGTAGAGGGTGAGGAGATGATCAAATTAAAGACGGCACAGAATGTTATTAATGAAAATACATGACAAATATATTTGAACATGTAAAAATGTAATTAGAATTTTTGTTATTGAAATATTGCTACAAGTGCTTACTGAAGCCCTTTGCTTTCTTTTAAGATCAAGGCTTTTCTGGTTTCTTGCATGATAAAAGGAGGATTTAGGGTAAGGAAGGGAATAATTGGTACCAATTGTCTTCTGCAGAGGGCAATGGGACTTTTGCCTTGGATCTTGGATGCAGGATTAGACCTGGCTGTACCCATGGGAATACCTGGCTAGACTCGATTCTTTTAAGGGTTTTGCAGTCATCAAAGCAGTTCTTTGCTGGCTAGGAGGGACATCTGGAGAGGTCCGGTGTCGGGCCGGGGACTGTGCTTTACTCTGGGGATGGTGGAGGATGGCAGCAGGCTGCCGGCCGCACCGGGAAGGACAGGAAAGGCCCTGGATGGGGCGTTGGACTTGCAGCTCCTCCTCCATCCATGGGAGATGTGTGCACCTAAAAAACTTATTGCGGGGGAGCAAAGAAAAGGTGCTCTGAGGTCGCAAGCTGTGTGCTCTGTGCCCTTTCCTCCTTGGCACACCTAGCATATCTCCCTGCTTGGGGCAGCAGGGAGAAGCTCCGTTTGTTTTCACTCCGCGGGGAGCTGTGAATATGCCGGTAACAGCTCTCTCCTGCCTGACCTGATTGCATTCGCGCTCCTGAGTTAAGAGATGCCGATCTGGTGGGTGGTGCCAATTCCCAGAGCCTTCTCCATCCATCTTTATTTAAATGGGAAAAGATCAGAGCAGTTGAACTCATTGCTTTAATGATAGATTCCATTACATTAAATGATAATTGCAAAAAATCAGTTTCTATAATTAAAAAAAAAAAAACAACCCTCACAGCTAGACACGGTGGCTTTCTGCTGGTGCTTTACCTGTGATCTCCATCTTATCGCTGGGGATCCTCACGTCCTCCCCGTTTCTGTGTCACATGCGGACGACGAGAGCACCCAGCGCTTTATCTCCGGAGAGCCGCTGCTGCAGCTCCGGGATCGGGAGCCAGCTGGGTTTCCCTCTCCCATCCGCTCATCTCTCGGGAGCCATGCCCAGGGCCATATATCCTGCGCTGAGGTGGCAGAGCTGGCGAGGGGAGGCGAGTATTTCCATTCCAGAGGAATCTGCAGGGCTGGCAGTTTTAAGCAGGGGGGAAAGTAACCCTATCTCCCAACTTGTAAATTAAGCAAATCTGGTTGGGAACTGTCACCACAGGAGAAGAAATATGAAACCTCTGAGGTCGTGTATGCAGAGTAATTTTTCTGACTGTAACTCTACTTAAAAGTAAGGATATGAGGAAAATGCTTAAAGCATTTTAAATGGACCCGGCAGAGATCTGATTCAGCTCCAGTGAAGTCTGTACAGACTTTATTGGGTGTCGGCTTACTCTAAACTGGCTGACACCAGAGTTTAGTGCGTGGCTGAAAAATAAATTGGTTCCTTCTCCTTATTAACCAAAAATATTCTTAGATGAAGGAAAAGCAATAGTTTGGTTTTTTGGGGTTTTTTTTTAAATTTATTTTGTTTTGGTGGGTTGCAATGCAGGAGAGTGAGGAGGTTGGTAATGTTGAGGTGAGACACGGGGGTGCTTGCTCCCCACCTTGATCCAGGGTGCAGGTGGGCTCCAAACTCGGGATGGGTCAGGTCTCCAAGTGATGGAAACCCCCCCCGAGGTGAAGCTGACCTTGAAAGGTGTCCAAGGATGTCTGTGCTTGTCAGGTTCCCTGCGAGAACACCAACTGGCCATGTGAGAGGTTACAGGGTAAGGCTCATTTTAAGAAGATTTTTAAAAAAGCTCAAAACGTAACCCAACGTGAACCTCTCTTGGGAGTAAATCAAGACAGCTCCAGTCCCAGTTCTGCTCCCCAGTCTTTGCCTCTCTCACTTTGAAGCAGCTGAGTTGGGTGCGCCTGGCTTCTCCCCAGCGGCGTGAGAAGCGAGCCCAGTAAAAACTTGCAGAAAAGCCCTTTGAAATCAGCTGTGATCCTAAAGCTGTCAATCTGTGACGTGTTGTATTCCAGGACATGCCGGGTGCGGGGACTTCAGTTAGGGGAAAAAGCAGGAGAGATGCATGGTGACCTCCCCATGGCGTGCAAGGATGGGGAACCGGGTGCGTTTTCCTCCCCAATTCTGCAAAGACCCTGTTCGGCTCCGCTCTGCTCCCAGCCCTCCTGCCTCTGCCAGCAGGCAGGAGCTGGGAGTTGTCCCATCAGCGAGATGTTTTGAAGGCTTGCGCGCGTTGGCTGGTTGTCTCAGGAGAGCGAGCACGCGTGTAGGTGCAAAAATGAACGTGTCAAGGCAAAGGCAGGCTCCTGGGCTCGCCGGGGTGATGGTGGACGGAGTGAGGGGTGTGTTGCTCCTCAGCGTATCTCTTGGGAGAGCCGTTTGGGATGCTGCAAAGCGCGGTGCTTCTCTCATGCAAGGCAGAAGGAAGGTTTTGGAGCTCGCGTCCGTCTCTTACATGATTAGCTCCCTCTCCGCGGTGGTGCTCCCACCTCCCTTGGCCATCCTCTCCGAAATGGGATGTCTGGCCCAGGCACATCATCCCGGGCAGCAAATGTAATTCCCTTGGTTTTATTTGGAGGGACACAGACAGGGCAGCGTGCGCTCCATCGTGATGTGGTTCAGTGGAGAAAGATGCGCCAGGCTGGCCAGCCGGCCTCATGAGACCCTTCTTCTGCTTTGGCGTCAGGCATCCTATTTCAGGGGAGGTTTTTAAGTGTCCAGGTTGCAGCCACGATAGGTAGAGATGGGGGAATTTGCTGTTTTTCTACTTTTTTCAGGAGT